>NC_139768.1:24360464-24380464 GCF_965231275.1 Zosterops lateralis
AGCTGGGCTCTTCATTCGAGCCGGCATGGGAGCTTTATCACCCTGGTCCAGTCAGAGGCTGCTCCTTATTTGCCAGTCAAGGCAATAGTGATTAAATGGCATTTCCCAGCGTGCAGGTTGGAGTGTTATTAGCTCTTATCTCTAATTGCCCTCATTTTGAAAGTGTTCCGAGCAGATGGCTCCGAGAGAATACAGTGAAAGGAGAGGCTTTCGTACCTGTGGCAAACAAAAAAAAGTGATGCTTGCCGGGCTTCCAGCTTGAGCTCCTGAGGTTAAATGTGGGGGAAACAGGCCAAATCCTCCTCTGGCTCCCTTTAGGAAGGGGAATGGAGGGCATCAGGGACACCAGGACTGCCCTGGGGCGGGGTTGGTTCCTCCTCATTAATGTCTGTTCCTCCAGAGTGACCCATCCCCGAACTCCTCTGTCCTGGCTGGTGGAATCATGCTGGGAAAATGAGCATTTCACCAGGGCTGGGCCCCAGGAGGCAACTCTGGGGAGTCAGGGGGGCTCCTTGGTGGGGGGTGTAACACAATGGATCCCCCACACCCCTCCTGCCTCCCTGGATCTCCATCCCATCCCCAGCATTTCTGCACCAGCACTGCACAGGAAGGATCTGATCCACTCCAGTGTGCCCCAGGTGCACAGTAGTTACCTGTATTGAATCATTGCCTTTAAATATAATCAAGCTCAGTCCTAGATTACAAGGTCTGGGTGCACAAACCCTTAGCACAAAAATTTTCTCTTATTTTGCTAACTGCTTAAACATAAAACTGTAACAAAAAGAAATTGTCCCTGTGACTCATATTTTTCATCATTTGGTCATTAAATAGTGATGGATATAAACCTATAAAGTATCTAAACTGAACCTTTTAACAATCCATGAGCAATACTATCATTTCTTTAATAGAACTCGCTGACCGTGCCTTTCTCAGATGCCATTTGTCATTTTCAGCCTGCAATAATCAATAACTTGGCTTTGAAATAAATAATATAACAGTCACAATATATTATCTTTCAGGCTGGCCTTATACTAACCATAAAACAAGACTAAGAGGGATGAAAACTTCAGGAAAATGCCAAAAATTAAATACCTGAGAGTGGGAGCTAAATTAGCAAGCAGCTTTACATAGTTTCCCTTCCAAATTCTTTGGGCTTACCTTCCTTTTAGGAAACTGTATCTACTTTTCAAATAAAAAGAAGAATTTGGGATGATCTGACTTCAGGTTTGGGACAGATGCCATCTTGCTGTGAGGCTGGTGCCACATCTCTCTCCCAGGTCAGTAAGGTGTGTGAGCTCCAGATCCTGCTGCTGTTATGCAGTGCAGCAATTAAACACATGCTAAGTTTTAAACATATGATTGTTGAATTAAAATCAATAGGGCCCAGGAGCACCTAAACTAAACATTGTCTCTAAAAACCCAGCTGGAGTTTAGAAAAGCAGCTCCACGCTGAGGTGGCTGAATCCTGCTGAAGTTTTGGGGACTTTCCTCAGGCCCCTCAGTGAGAGCTGGAGGTGATGTGGGTGTGGTGGCAGTGCTGGGTGTGGTGGCATGTGCCAGCTGTCCCTGCAGGAGCTGTGCTGGCACCTGAGGAAAGCCCTGTGCCTGCTGCTGTGTGCTGAACTCCATCTCATGAATGCTTTGGACAGAGTCTACTGGCAAATCTAGGCACCAACACAAACATAAATTCCATCTGCTTCATCTACCACCCCAGAAGTCCCCTCAGAGGGGTAGAAAGGACAGGCAGGAGAGCTGTAGGACAGGATACATATATGATGCAAAAGCAAACTTAGCTCTGGATTTCCTCCTTTGGCCAAATCTTGCTCAAATCTTTAGTAGTCCCACACATTTATTTTCCCTGGATGAGTTTGATCCATGGCTAAAACTCCTTCCAGAGCTGCTGCTCAGCCTGGGCTGGTATCTGATCATTTCCACCCAAAAACAAGGCTGCAGTTTCAGTGAGAGGAGGAAAGAAGCCAGACCTTTTTCAGGCTCAGGGGAGCAGTGCTGAGAACAGAAAATTCCCTAAGAGAGTGGAAGCTCAGGAGAGAGTTTGCATCAAAGTACAATTTCCTGGTTCAAACCTTTGTCAGAGCTGAAACACACTAGCACTACTCACAACTTGTGTCCTTCACTCAGGAAAGGAGCACCATGCCTTGGAGGTGACAAAGAGGGACATTTGTACAGCCCAGGGCTTCTTCCTGCCCAGCCTGAGCTGTGCAGGGAAGGGCTGGGCAGCCAGGGCCACTGTGGTCTTGCTCCTTCGGGCTGGATATGTTCTGATTAAAGAGAGAGGCACTGTGTCCTGCCTGGAAAAACTGGCTTTTAAGTGCTGACATCCTGCTGAGCTTCTCAAAGGTTTGCTGAGTCTGAAAGAGCAAGAGAAAAGGGAGAGACTTTGTGTCAATAAATTCTGACAGTTCAGCTCTGAGGCAATGCTTTCCCAGCCATCAGTGTGACAACTTTGGCTGTTCTTTCCAACTGGAAGCTCTTTCTGGAAGCTCTCCCAGGCCACAGTGATGCCCCAGGGCCAGGCCATGCCCAGCCCTTGAGGAATCCACTCCTGACAGAGAGGAGATCCCAAGAGATCATCTCCCCTCATCCCTGGGTGCTGTTTAATCACTGAGATTCAGCTACAAACAACAGATGCTCCTGTCCTCAGGTCTGAGCAGCCCTTGTCACTCCCGTGGTTTTTTGAACTAATGGTAACAATTAAAACCTCACCAGCTCTGTGCTAAAGCTCCTCCATCCCCTGCTGCAGGTGGAATCGATGCAGCCCCAGCCCTCAGCACCTCACGAGCCACTTTGTCTTCCCCACCTTTTGGAAGTCACTCCATCACCCCTCCTCTCTCTCCCTGCCCCATGCCAGGTCTGCAGGGCAGAAAAAACAGAAGTTCAGGTTCTCACACAATGAACTCAGCCTCAGCTCGACTCCTCAGCAATTCTTGTAAACACAAATAATCAATTTTACACTGTCTTTTTTTAAGACCAGGAAAGAGGGAGTTGGAAGGAAGTGATTTGATTTAATTTTCTCCTCTACTTTTGAGCAGAATTGAAGACTACACTTAGGGAGATGAACTGAGAGAGGGCAGACAAGAAGGGCTCTGTAAGATCTCTGAAGGAAGATAACTGGGGTCTGTAGAGCATTTGTTATAAGTAACACCAGCACGTGAATCTAAAAATAGTGTCTCTGATGCTGTGTGTATATGACTGATATTAAAAATGACTGATTTAAAACAAAGTGCTTCACCTCTGTTGTCAACCAGCAAGGTAGCTCTCTAGTATTCTCAGACTTAAATGCTGCCAGTATTTCACGTTAGGATAGTCATAAAGTTAAAGGTTAATAGGCTGTACAAATGACAGAGTTTAAAGGGAAAAATGAAGATGGGAAGATTTCTAGCACTTAGGGAACATTTTAAAAATGAAGCTCCTCTGCCTAATGTAATTTTTCCTATATTCCTTCTCATGCTGTTGATCATTATTGAAAATATTTCTATTTGCATAAGTGATTTCTCCTTCACTGCCCACCTCCGTTTGCTTTTTGGATCATCATTACTTCCCACAGCACGTGAGTCATAATCCTGCTGCCTGCCCTGGGAGGCTGCTGCTGTGACAAGGGTGAAATTAAAGCCACAGCCTCGCAGGGAGGATGGTCAGGGGCACCCAGAGCATGAGGAAGGCTTTTATTTAATTGCAAGTCATTTGGATTGGCAGATTGAGGAGCAAGGCAAAGCATGTGTGATGCTAGAAATTATGCTAGAAATCAAGATTTGGTCGTGGGGTTTCACATCAGCTCAGCAGATGTGGCGAGTGGCAGAAGGGTGGTGCTGGGTCAGCCTTGATGCCATGGGTGGGGTACACTGTGTTCTCTAACCCTGGAGCTGGAGATTGGAGTCAAACAGTGAGATTAACATGAATTAGGTAAAGACTTTACACAGAGTCTGCCAAGTCTGCCAGTTGCCACCTCTTCTTTTGGACTGAGGGAGAAAAATTCTCCCGTGTTGTCTCCGTTGGCCTTCCAGAGCAACTGGAAAAAGTTGTGCTGGAAAAGGGGTGAAACATGGCTCTTTAAAACCTACTTTCCATTACCCCAATGCTCTTCCCTCTGTCTGAGTAGATCACAGGAGGATTCAGGGTGGAGGACTCTGCTCAAGGTGGTTCTTCCTCATCTTGTCCCAAGTACAACATCATACACATCACAGGGCTAAGCTGCAATCAGCTGTGGGCAACAAGTGGGAGCACCTTCCAGATAAAATTTATTCTTACTGCCTTTGTTATTCTTACTGCTTTAGTTATTCTTACTGCTCTCTTTATTCTTACTGCTTTCTTTACTCCTGTAGGTATCTGACAGTCCTCTCCTGGTCTTGCTGAAGTTGGTGTGTGCAGAGGCTCTGCCTGGAAGAAAAATAAAAAGTCTGATCTCTGCCTGGCTTTGACACTCTGTGCCTCCACAGGTACCTCTGGCTGTGGCTTTTCTTCCTCTATTTTTCAGCAAGTTTCAGCTTTTCTGTAACATATTCCTAAAAACCTTCTGGGCCTGAGACATGCTGAAGAAGTTGGGTACTCCTGATTTATTAACAAGTAGGTCTGGAATAAAAGTGATTACTGAGCAAAGCCCTCTCCCCTGTGCAGCTGAAATGGAGAAAGGACCATGGCCTTGGTGTTCCCTCTGCCAAGGACTTTTATGGCTTTGTCACAGGGCCTGACCTTTGATTCTGCACAGAAAGTTCCTGAAGTTGTAGGAGACGACCCATGCAGAGCTACTCTGACAACCAGGACATGAAGCCTTGACACTGTTTTACACCACAACAACACAGACTCTGAGATTCAGAAGGCTGAAATGACTCCTCTATTTTTGGGATGTGTCTCCCTTTTATACTATTTTACACAGACCAGTTTGATTGGTGGAACAAAGGCAAATCTCTTCAATCACATTGGTTAGACCAGAGGGACATCAAGAAGAAGTCCCTCCTAGGGAAAAGGATGAATAACATAGGTACAGTTATAAAAACATTTCTACTGTTTACAGAAAATTCCCTGGGAAAAGAATTTCAGAAAACCAAAACATCTCAGGCATGGAACCAGGACTACAAAGCCTCACATTCCTTGTGCACAGACCAAGGGAAAACCCAGGCAGTGCCTCTCCTTAAGGATAACTACTGCTCTTGGCATCCTGCAGAAGGCACTCAAGACTGCAGTGGTGTCTTTCCATGCTATGAAAAAAAAAAACAACCCCACACAGCACATTTCCATGAATTTCTATGGAATTTCCAGGAATATTGAATGGCATTTTCTTCCTCCTTTCCTCTGTTGATTTCCAGTGTTCCAGCCCTCAGTTAGTTGCTGCTATGCTACATATCTTCCAAAACTGTAATGTTAATATAGCAGAACACGACAGCATTGAAAATCTTGTTTAAAGATGTGCAAGGGTTGTATTTCTTTTGTATGTGGCACTGCATAGGACACGATTAAAACATTTTAAAATGAAAGCAGAGGCAAACCCACCACACCCTACCAGGTAAACCCACCATAACCTACCTCCTTGTCCCTTCCTGCAGGGACTAAAATGCTGAATAAAGGAAATAAAAGGACTACAAGGAGTAAAATACTTGCAGTGCAAATGGTTTTTTCAGGAGTCTCTTTTACCATTGCTTGGATTAAAAACTTTTGCAAGACCTCCAGTAATTAATTTGAGGAGCATTTTCTTTGCCTGAGACTTTCAGTCATGTGCTGCCTTTGGGATTGTTTGTAGTTCCTCTTCCCACCCTCAGGATTTACTTTGTGACAAACTTCTTGGATCCAAATAAGAACACTGAAGAAAAGATGTGGATTTTTTTGGATTTTTGGGGGGGTTTTTTTTGGTTTTTTTCTTTTTTTTTCTCCATGCTGAGCCTTTTTCTTTGAGGCAGCTTTGTCTCAGAGACCCCCACACTGCTGGGCTGGCTGGTGGAGCCTCCATCCCTCTGCCTCAGCAGCTACTTGTGGAGGCATGGAATTGCTCATGGTGGAGCCTGGGGAATTACTTGTGTGAAGAAGTGCTCACCTAAAAGGAAAAGCTCCTTTCTATTTGGTCTTTTGTAATTTCTGGTTCTTCATACATTTTTACAGACAGGTGGAATGGTTATAATGTTTGAAAATAAAAGACAGTTTTCTTTTGAAAAAGGGGCCATGCCTAAAAGTTGAGAGTGGAAAAGGCTGCCTGTAACCTTTTATTGGCTTCATTCTCTCTAATATATCTACCTTGTACGCCAAGAAAAGTATAAACAAATGGCAGGGTATTGGTTTTTCACTAACAGGGTTTAAACCAAGGGTATAAAAAGCATATCCTATCTGACACTATTTATGAAACAATTAATATTGTCAATGCCTTTTCCATCTTCTCTGAGTTCCACATACTGCATAAACTTTGATATATGCCTGAGAAGTACAAAAAAAAAAAAAAAAAAAAAAAAAAACAAAACACCAACCAGCTGGGGAATAAACAGGGAAATGCATCAACACTGTTGGAAAGGGAAAAAAATCCCACATGTTCTTATGAAACTCTTTGATATTAAAATAACCCGAGATGTAATTGTCTTGAATTTGCCCGAGAAGGCTCGGGGAACAGTAGACAAAGGGATTGAATTTGTAATCTCGGGGTTTACGTAGAATTATTTGGTTGTTTGGAGCTTTTACAACAGCAGCGAACCTGTAATTTTTCTCCTTTTTTTGCCTTTAGAACACATCTATTAAGTCCTCTCTTTCTCTCTCGCACAACCCCAGGAGCACATAGGAGCTCTGGCACTTCATCCTGTTCAGATCAGCGTTATCCCGGGATGTCCGGAGGATGGGATCCGCAGCTCCCAAACCTGCGGAAGACGCTCCCGGCGCTGGCCGTGGTGCTGAAGGGCGGCCGCGCCTGCTGGACGAGCCGGGAGGGCGTCCAGTGGTCCGTCCGTCCGTCCATCCATCCATCCATCCATCCATCCATCCATCCATCCATCCATCCATCCATCCGTCCGTCCGTCCGTCCGTCCGTCCGTCCATCCATCCATCCATCCATCCATCCATCCACCCATCCACTGCTGGATTGGTATTTATTAGCATTAGAAATTAATCCCTGCAGATTCAGACCGAAATCTGTCCCCAGACAACAAGCAGAAACATTTTGGTGGGCAGTGTCACATAGAGCCCAAGTTTCCTAGATGAAGGTTCTCGTGGGCAGCTTTGCATTCCTGTTTTAATCGCCTTCCCCATCTTTGTTTGTCACCTGAAAATATCAGCACTGCTTATCAATACCCCTGTGTGTGTCAGGCTGCTGCCAAGCATTCTGATCAATATATTATCATTGCAGAGCCTGATTGTGAAGGTGAAGGGCATTTCCAAGGACACCTGGAAATCCTGATCTGTGCTCTGCACTCTCTGATCAGTTTCTGTGCTTTACAAGTGTCATGGCTGGAAGAGAATCAAATCAGGATCTCTGATCCTCTCCCTCGGTGCACCCTGGCTGCCAACAAACAAACAAACAAACAAACAAACAAATAAACAAACAAAAAGCAGAGCTGTCATTCATGTTTGCCCTCGAGTCTTTTTGCATTTTCTCAATTCTTCACTCCACTGCAGCTCACAAGCACGGCAGTACATAACAAACCCCTCATGGCAGCGTGACATTGCTGTACAGGATTTTCCTGACCGGAATATTTAAGGTAATGTGATCTGGGTGGGGTTTGTTATGAAGTGAAGGGTTTTTTCATTGCACAAATAACTTAGATGTCACACTCTGGGAATGACAACACGCGGCAAGGATACACTTCAGGCTGCTGAGGAGAAACAGCTAAGGTTTATTCCTATGTTAAAATTGTTATTTTGAGAATTCTATTGCTCTGTAGATACCCAGCATTATTTAAACATGTTGCATTTCATGAGTATACTTGAATGGGAATCTTCCACTTTTTTCATACATAATATTCTACTATTATTATTTGCTCTATCTGCCACCTTGAATAAGGTGTTTAACTGCATGCAGTCCCTTTTAATAATTTTGGGGGTTTTTCTGGTATTATTTACAGATCCTTAATGGCAAGCCAAATATCTGCTAATGTAAAATGATGTGAAAAGATCACCCTTGGTTGTGTTTTGTCAGTGCTTCATGGCTGCTTTTCATATCTTCACATGAGGAAGGAGTTTCAAGCCACCACTCTGAACTGGTTGGATCCCTGTGTCTCAATTCCAAAGGGAATCTTCTCTTGTCAAAAAAATGTGTAACTACAAAGGCTGTGATGGTGATAAAGGTGAGTTTCAGAAGTTTTGCACAACCTGCATCCAATCCTTCTGCTGCTCTCCATCAGCATTGCTTCCATCAGCTTTATTACTGCTGAATTTCTGATATATATTGCTAATGTTTAACCAAAATGCATGAAAAATATTTGTTTTTCTAATAGATCTCCATTTTTTCAATAGTATACTAAAAAAAAAAAAAAAGCAATGTAAAAAAAAAAAAGCCCAAAAACAAACAAAGGAAAACCTCAATGTAAAGCTGTGGCTCAAAGTAGGATGATTTGATGATTTGAAATTTATGCAGTCATTTCTTGGCCTCTGATACTTTTTTTTTTTTAATGTGAAGTTGTGCACTATATTAATATATTTAGAAATAAGCAACTTTGTTTTCTAGGATAAAGTTTTCCCTGGAATTTACAGGAAGGTTGTGTAGAAAGAAGTCCAAAAAATATTCTTTTCTCTGTTGTGTTTCATAGAACAGGTACAACAGAGTCTCTGCACTACGGGACCATAGTAAGAACATAAACTGTTTGAATTTCTGAAGACAAGAAACCTTGGAGATTCCCCAGCCAGACGAGGGAGAAGGAGCCTCCTGTGGTGTGTGCATAACTTTGTCTTCCAGGGATTCCTGAAACAGTGAGATTCCCTGAGGAGCAGCCTCCCCTGGGGACTGGCAGGTGAGGCAGAGTCATCAATAAGTGCAAAGCACACAGAGGTTTTGACAGAGAAGCTCTTGTGGAAGCCCAAAATGACCCATCATTCATTTATTTTGCAAACCCACGAGCTATTTTGGGGATGTGCTGACTCAGAACAAGCTGTTCCAGACTGTCATGCCAGCTGCAGCAAAGGCTATTAGGGAAATTAGGGTGATCTGAGGATCTTCCCATGGAATTCAAAGCACAGCTCGTGTTCAGTAGGTATGTCCAGCATAACTCTTCTACAATTGCCAAGGATCTGTGATATGAACACGAGAGGCTTTATAAGCAGCTGATTTTTGAGTCAATGGGCTGTAACACTTTTGAAATCAATGATTATTTAAGAACTCCTAAAACTGCACATTATCCAGCTGCCCTGCACACAAACATTGGAGCTGCTCTGCTCTCTGTTGGCTCTCTGCAAATGGACAGTTTGGACCTGAGACCTGAAGGCTGAGTGTGGGTCAGAACACTTCTTTTCTAGCCACAGTCACCACACAGCTCTGCGGCAATTTGCCATTTCAGTAGGAGCTGGAAATATTCAGCACTTTTCAGGTGTGGTGACTTCTGCGGATTTTAATAAATGACCTACTTATGGCCACAAAGAGATCTGCTTATTTCAGATTTCATCAACCCTGGTGTTTACACAGTTCTGGTTTTGAGATTTGGGTGTTTTTATTTTTTTCTCATGATACTTCAGAGTTTACAACCACCTATAAAAGCTCTGCTCTTCAGATATAAAGCTGCAAAGCCACCATCTATTCATTTTTCTTTGGGTGTCTCTGCCCTGACATATTTTGAAAGATGAGCTGAAGTTTAAGTCTGGATAAGATGTTAAAGAACAGCACATGCTCTGCCTTCAAATCCTCCAGATGCTCCTCACAAAGGATTTCCTGCAGTGCATTTAGCTGACCTCCACTCAGTGAGCTCGCTTGTGGAAGTGATAAATTGTGCACACATGACTAATACCAGGGTGATGAAACCTTCTAGAAGTCAGACTGGTGGGCAAGACAAAATGGCAAAAGCAAAGGGTATGTTGTGTGAGTTTGTGATGACATCAGAGCATCTTATCACATTCTATAGAGTAGGTGTGTCGTGCTCTGTGAGACAGACTGTGCTCAGATCACCCCATCAGTTCTGCCCCTGTGGATTTACTCCAAATTACATGGAATTTGCAGCAGCACTTGTTTCACAAAAACATCACAGCCTAGAAATTTCTCCCCTTCTCAGATAAAAATGCCATCTCTGTGAGTCAGACACAGGACTGTGATGAGCCTCAGAAAGAAAAGTCTCATAAATTGAACAACCTGCTTTCTTGAAGCACTAGGAGATTCTAGTATTTGTCAGGAAAGACTCTCAGCTTGCCAGGAAGCCACTGGAAAACAGAGACTAACAAAGCCTTCCATTTAAAGGTACAAAAATGCCATTGTAAGGCATAATAAGGGAACAACTTTAACTGTTCCAAAATACCTCTCAACCCACACACATCTCATACACCCTGATCCACTCAGCCTGGGGAAACCTGAGATGGGCTTCAGAGCATAACTCCCTTGTAGTTTTTCCAGCCTTGAATAAAACATCCTTATCAAATACATCCCACAGGAGACATTCCTTTTGATGAGAAAGTAGCATCCCTTTTCTGGGTAACCTCTGTTTGTTTCCAGCCATGCATTTCAGAAGGAGCACTCCAAAGACTGACAGAGAAACGTCGCGTTTCTGAATAATTCAGATTTTAAAAAGGCCCCGATAATGTGAAAGGATGTGTAATAGGAAGGGGAGAGCCACTGAGAACAGCTCAGACTCTACAGCAGTTAATTCCTGGCATTCACAAAATTGTGTTTATATGCCTGGACAGCATGACAGGAGCTCTAAAATCTGATGGGGAAGGATTCATTTTGATTGCCTGGGAAAGGCGTGTTTCTGTGTGGGGCAAGCTGTTAAATGTCTTCTCATCCTTTCTTCCTTCTCTCTCTGGACAATCAAACTCTGATGCAAAGAGGTGCCTCATTATTTTCCTGTGGGAGTACATTTAATGTTAGCCATGGAATCAATTAGTGCCTGGGTGGAATTCTGCTTCTCTACAATATCTGGAAGTCCAGATGCTGCAAACTTCTTCAGGAGAAGCTCCCATTTGGACAAATAAAGGAACAAGGAAACTCAGCACTGCCCTTTCCTCAGGGAAAGAGAAAGCTGAACCCAAGGTGACACAAAATTTGTCACCTGTGGTTACAATGGGGACGCTCAGGGGTGGCAGATAAAGATGGGACAAGAACCTGGGTGAAACACAGGCTGCAGTGGGTGATTCCTGCCAGGGAAACAGGGCTGCTGGGCTCTGCAGGCTGCAAGCCAGGGCTTCTTGGAGCTCATGGCAGTGGGGCACCACAGAATCACAGCACACAGGTTCACACTCCAGCCTAGCAAGAATGTAGCTCTTTAGAAAAATAATGAAAAAGAAGAGGCAATGCTGAGACAGGATAAATAAGGAGATAAATCACTTTGCAATACAATACAGCCAAAACCCGAAAATAAACAATTACTTTAAATCATATCAAGCACCTATCACAAACATCACATTTATACAATTGATCCGTGTGTAAATTAGCCAATTAATTCTGGATTGCAACACTAATGAAATAATAATTATCTGTTTACAATGGAATGGTTGGACTGCAAGTTTAAAAACAGAAATAAAGACTGCAGCAAAATCCACTCAGCTCCATCACCAGTGGGCAAAGGGGGAATGATCAATACCTGTCTTTAACATCCAGATATTTCTGGGGAGGGGGAACAAATAAAATACATAAATAAGTGAGAAATCTATGGATCTTAAATAATAGAGACGGAGAAATGCTCTTCTAGAACACTGCAGGGTTTTGTTTGTTCACTTGTTTTGTAGTAAAGAATTGCAAAGTGGGAATTTCTTTTAACATTTCCAGAGGCTGGTTTGATTTTTTTTTTTTTTTTGTCCCTGCTTGGCTTTCTACCGTGAGTTGTTTGCCCTGAGGGACTCCAAAGGGATTAGGACCTCATAATTACCAAAGCAGTGAAAGACGGATGGAAAAGGGTGGGCGTTTCAGTACAGAGTTATTTTGGTGACTCATATCTAAATAAGATCTTCACTGAGATGGAGAAATGCACTGGGGTCTCCTATAAGAACTTTTCACCCTTGGCTTATCATGTAAGAGCTGCAGACATTTAGCACAGAGCTTTAGCCCAGGTCTCTGGCAGGAGCCTGAGTTAGATGGCCATTGGCTGTTTTCTGAATAGAAACTATTTTCTGTCCATCTGGGTTTTTTTCCTGTGTACATTTTACCCTGGAGCTGAGGGATATTCCCAGAGAAATAGCACTTCTTTGAAAAATTCCCGATGACCTTTACTTTGTCAGGTGCTTTAAGTTGTTAACAAGAACAAGAAACAGTTTTTAATAACAGAAAAATTCTACATTTTTTAATTGCTGAGACCCCATCCCAAAGATGTGTGGAAGGTACCTGAAATACCATGTCTGTTGCAGCCAAAAACGTTGCGTGACTGGCTCTACATAAATTTATTTTCCTTCTATTTATACCCCAAGTGTTCAGGAGGAAGAAAAACTCCTGGGCTGTTTGATTCAGATAAAAATTGTCTTGCATCAAATTGCCAAGTGGGTGTCTTTAAAACGAAATATCAAGAAAAATCAGGTAGATTTGATGGAGGCATTAAAATGTTTAGAAGCAGAGACTGTTGCCCACTGTGCACCTGTGAGCACGCCCGAGTCCAGAGCTCTGCATGTGCCGGGGCAGAATTTTGCAGTGCACGCTCAGAGGTATTCCAGAGGTTTAGAGGGACGCCAGAAATGAGCGGCTCCTTCCTTCCTTTCCTTTCTTTCCTTCCTTTCCTTCCTTCCTCACTTCCCAAAACGGGATGCACACCTTCCCTCGGCCCCGCCGCCCGTGGCGCGGGTACGGGCGGGCAGTACGGGCTGTGACCGCCCTACCGGGGCGCACGCCGCCGTTCCCAGGGCTGCAGGGAGCCGCCGCTTCCCGGTGTCCCGGGATGTGCGGGCGGCTCGGGGAGCGCTCCCGGCCCGGAATGGGGCGCTCCCGCGGACCGCCAGGGGGCGCCCTGCGCCCGGACCCCGGGACCGGCGGGGATGGAACCGGGAACGGGGCAGGGATGGAACCGGGAACGGGGCAGGGATGGAATTAGGAACGGGACAGGGATGGAATTAGGAACGGGACAGGGATGGACCCCGAGAATAGCTGGGATGAATCTCGGGATCCCCCCGTGCGAACACGAAGAGCGGCAGGGATGGATCCCAGGAGCACCGCGCACCAATTCCGAGAGCGGCCGGGCTGGATTCCGAGAGCGGCCCGTGACTGAACCCGGGAGCGCCCGGAGCTCGGAGCCGAGAGCGGGGCGGGAACGAATCCCGGGAATGCCTTGAGCCCTGATCCCGAGAGCGGCGGGCCCGGGTCGCGCCCGTTGTCGCCCCTCCGCCGCGGGCTCGACGTGTCCCGCCGGCGGCGGGAGCAGAGGAGGCGGCGGGGAGGCCCGGGGCGCGGGGAGCGCCGTCGGGGAGAGCTCTCCCGCCGCCCGCAGCCGTCCGCTGAGTGCTTTCTGCCCCGCGGCGGGGCTCAGAGCGGGGGTCCCGGTGTCCCGGCCCGCTCCCCCCCTCGGCGCGGGCGGCTTTTGTTCCCGGCGGGCGGGGCGGGGGCGCGGGGGGCGGCGCGGCGGGGCGGGGGCGGTTTTGAGGCAGGAGCGGCTCGGCCCGTGCCATTCGCCGCTCCCGCCGCGCTCCGCCGAGCCCGGGCGCTTTGTGCCGCCGGCCCGGCCCCGCTCGCCGCCTCATTGGACTCCGTGATCGCCGCGGACAGACGGGCGGGCGGGCGGGCGGGCGGTGGCCGCCTCCGGGCACGGCGGGGCGGGAGGGGCAGCCGGGGCCGCGGCGGCTGCGGGCAGGGGCTGCTCGGAGCCCTCTCTCTCTCCTCCCGCCGCCTCCCGCCCCATCCCATTCGCCTTTGTGCGCGCCCAATCGCCGCCCGCTCCCCGCGCGGCACGGGGATGACATTTCGATTTCATCATTAGCGTCCGGCGTCAGGTCGACGCGGCGGCAGCGGCGGCGGGAGGCGGCGGCGGCGGCAGCGACGAGCCCGGCTCTCCGCCTGCCCGCGGCAGCCCCCCGGTGCCCCGGGCTGCGCGGGTCCCCCCGGCCCCCCGCCCTGCCCGCCCCCCATGCGAGGGGCCCCCGGCCGGCCCCGCCGCCCCGCTCCCCCGCCGCCCCGCCGCGCCCGTGCCCCGCGCCGCCGGGAGCCGCCACCTGCGCGCCGGGCCAGGGCTGCGGGGCCAGCGGCGGCCGGGAGCCGGCCGGGCAGCGGAGGATGCCGGAGACCGGGCAGGAGCCGCCCGGCGCCCCTCCGCCGCCCCCCAAGGAGTCCTTCTACATCAAGAACCTGCTCAACGGCGGCCCCCCCAAGGCGCCCCCCAAGCAGCCGCGGGCGCTGTTCGCCCCCTCGGGCAAGGCGGCGGTGGACGGCGCCGGCTTCGCCCTCTCGCAGGTGGGAGACCTCGCCTTCCCCCGCTTCGAGATCCCGGCGCCGCGCTTCGCCCTGAGCGCGCACTGCCTGGAGCGCGCCCAGACCTGGTGGTACCCGTACGCCCTGACGCCGGCCGGAGCCCACCTGCCCCGCACGGAAGGTACCGCTCCCCAAAACCTCCATCGCTCCTTCCTTCCTTCCCTCCGTCCCTCCCCGGCGGGGACCCCTGGGGGCGGCGGGGCGGGGTGTGAAGCCGGGCTGGGGCGGCGCGGGGTCCGCACGGCTCGTCCCGTTCCCCGCGGCGGGACGCGGGGCCTGGGCGGGTGCGGGTGTCTCTTTGTGTCCCTCGTCTCCCCCTTCACGCCCCGCTTCGTCCTTCCTCTCCAGCCGCGGAGAAATCCCTGCTGAGGGACTCGTCCCCCGCCTCGGGCACCGAGCGGGACTCCCCGGAGCCGCTGCTGAAGGCGGAGGGGGAGCAGAAGGAGCTGGACTCCAAGAGCCCCGACGAGATCGTCCTGGAGGAGAGCGACTCGGAGGAGGCCAAGAAGGAGGGCGGCGCGGAGGACTGGAAGAAGCGGGAGGAGAGCCCGGAGAAGAAGCCGTGCCGCAAGAAGAAGACGCGCACGGTGTTCAGCCGCTCGCAGGTTTTCCAGCTGGAGTCCACCTTCGACATGAAGCGCTACCTGAGCAGCTCGGAGCGCGCCGGCCTGGCCGCCTCGCTGCACCTCACAGAGACACAGGTGAAGATCTGGTTCCAGAACCGCCGCAACAAGTGGAAGCGGCAGCTGGCGGCCGAGCTGGAGGCGGCCAACCTGAGCCACGCCGCCGCCCAGCGCATCGTGCGCGTCCCCATCCTCTACCACGAGAACTCGGGCGCGGAGGGGGGCGCGGGGGGCGGCGGAGCCCCCGGCACTCAGCCGCTGCTCACCTTCCCTCACCCCGTCTACTATTCCCACCCCGTGGTGACCTCCGTGCCGCTCCTGCGGCCCGTGTGAGGCCGGCGGCCGCAGCGCGGAGGGGCGCGGAGAGGCGCGCAAGGCACCGCCCGCCCGTAAGTACTGCAGCCCCTCGTGCCGCTCACCCGGGGGACAGCGGGGACACCGCCCCGGGGCTGGGGGGACCCCTCCGAGGGTGCCGGTAGGAGGAAAGTGGCGGGAATTTAGAGGGAAAAAAAAAAAAAAAAAAAAAAAAGAAATAAAAAGGAAAAAAAAAAAAAGTGTGTGGGGGAGGGAAACGAAAATGAGGAAAGCGGGGACTCGTAGGGAACCCTGGAGCTGTCACACCTTTTGTAAACGTGGATGAAAACCGCGATGGTCTCTCTGTGGCTTTAGTTTTATTTTTGTAATAAAAAAAATAGAAAGAAAAAAGAAAAAAAAAAGAAAAAAAGAAAAATAAAAAAAAGGGGGGGGGGGGGAAGGATAGTAATAATAATAAAAAAAGAATGGTCCCAGGCCACTCCTCGAGATTTGCCAAACGCTAACGGGAAGCTGAATTTCTGTTCCTTTCGGACCTCTCCTTCTGCCTCCAAATAATTGTTCGGGCTCCTGATCCTGTCGTGACTCAAACTTCATCGACCACGGCTTTTCATTTAAGCAGACCTTTGCCTCTTTGCTTGCCCACGTTTTGTACCTTTTGGTTTCTGTCATGAGACTTTGACGAGCAGGAAATACAGCCTCAAAGTGAACGGTTAAATCCACCCGCACGCTTTGAGTCACCCTTATTTATTATCGTTTACTTAGACATTTTTAATTCTTGTTTATAATTCTTGTTTTTCCTAGTTGTCGGGTCGTTTCGGGTTTTTTTTTCCTTGTAAAGTTATTTCGGTATTCTGGGAGGGAAAAAAAAAAAATCTGTACCCTTTTGCTTTCTTTTGTAATACTAATTATTATTATTATTAATAATATTATTGTACTTTTGAACTGTGCAATATTGTACGACGATTCTTAAAGCACTGCTTTTATTTGAATGGTGAGGAAAGGGTTTTTAGCATTGTAAAATTGCGTTTCTTCATGTTGTGCAAAATCAAATAAAAGAATTAAAAGCGAAGGGAAGTGAGAAGAGAGGAGCAGGGCATGGGAATCAGCATCAGCCCGGCTTATGCGAATAAATAAGGGAGATTCGGTGAGCTGGGCGCTTTAAGTGAAGGACAATCAACTTTAGGGTAATTTTAATTTATTTGATATGATGTACAGTTTTCTTCTAAAGTCCATGGAGTATGTGGATTTTAATAGGCAGAAATGGAGTGAGGAGTGGACACCTCTAGTCTCTCTCTGTCTTAGTGTCTGCTCACCTGTTGTCTGACAATTGTTTGCTGTCTTCCCAAGGGTTTGGGTCGGTTGGTTTCTATTCTTTGTTTGATTTTAAATTTTGTTTTCCCCTTTCGGTTGTACCCTCTGCCCTCTCGCTTTCTGTTAGGGATGGGTCCTATTTTTAAAACAGCCTATATTGTTATAAACTTAATGTTGTGGTGGATTAAAAAAAAAATCAATAAAACCCGTTCCTTATAATTTTTAAAGTGTGGTTTCGGGCGGGAAAAAAAAAAAAAAAAAAAAAAAGGAAAGAAGATAAATAACAACAAAACATGAAAATAATAATAATAAAAAAATAGAAACAACTAAACAAATAACGCAAGGATTGTCTGTGAACGGCGGGTGTGGAAGCGATGGGGATGCCGGGGATGGGGATGCCGGGAATGGGGATCCCGAGGCTCCCCCAGCCGGGAAGGGGATGGGCAGGGGGGGATTTTCTCAGGCCCGGCCCAGCGCGGTCACGGTGCCCGGGTCACCCCGAGCGGGGGCTCGGAGCCTCCGGGGAGCCCCCGGGACCGCGGGGGGGTCCCTTCCCACGGGAGCGCCGCCTCCGCTCCCCGAGGGCTTCCCCTGAACTTGTGGCCGCCCGTTCCCCCCGGGGCTGCCCCTTCGCCCCCTCCCCCGGGGCTGTGCGACCCCTCTGCCCGCGGCCGGGGCCGTCACCGGGTTACAGATCCCCCGGCAGGGTTGTTGGGAGATAGGATCGCTCTCCGCTTCCCCCAGATTGGCCCGAATCGACGTGTTGATAGTGCCGAGGGCAGGATTTGGGGCCAAAGAAATCAAAATAAAACTCAGCGTTGCGAAAAGATAATCCCGCGTTTTCTTTTCGTTTGGGATAAAAACCCCTGCAATGGGTCGTAAATGAAAAATAAACAGAGTTTCGGGGTCAAAATGCGGTGCTGGCTGTGTCGCCTACAAACAGAGCGATACCTTTGCTGTTTGCAGTACCAACTTTGGGACAAGTCGCTTGCAGCCCATTAAAAATATTGTTGTCATAGTAAATACGTCTTTCCATTTTACAGCGCGGCAGCACGATGTTATCAAACGGCAAGGGAAAAAAGGCTCATTTATTTCTGCTCAGCGCTCAGAAAACGATTCCGGCCCCTCCCGGCCCTCCCCCAGCAGAGGAAGGAGCCGATGGAGCCCAGCGCGGCCCCGGCCCCGCAGCGCGGCCTTGGCGCGGGTGCGGACAGCGGCTCCCGTGCCCGGCCCGGGACCGGCAGCGGCATCTCCCGGGGAACGATCACCTTGGGGGGTTGATGGGGCTCGGAAGGATTTTTTTTTTTTTTAATTAAAGGAGAAAAAAAAAAAAAAAAAAAAAAAAAAAAAAAAAAAAAAAAAAAAAAAAAAAAAAAAAGAGAGGGAAACCAAGCGATCCAAGCAGATCCCAGCTTTTCTGCTTCCCGCTGCCCTCGCACACCGCGCCATCGACAGCAGGCAGATGCTGTGAAACCTGGCGGTGAAGTTGGGCCGTGGGCCGAGGGCCTGTGAGCCCGGCTCGCTGTCCCCCGAGCCGCCCCTCTCCCGCAGCCGGAGTTTCCCCACAGCCCGGAGAGGGATGCTCGGGGCGGGATGCTGCTCCTTTATGTCCTCAGCATCCTCAGCAAGCCGAGCCTGGCGCTCAGGCTTTTCTCAAGCCTCCAAGAAGTGTCCCCAAACTCCATCCTATCCCTGAACCATGCAGCCAAAGGCGAAGCGAAGGGTTCCGTTTCTCCCTTGGAGGGAGAGACACCGCCGAGCGAGGGCTCCGGCAGCCCCGGCGCTCCCGCGGCGCCGCGCCGCTCCCGGGAGGGGAGAGCCGGGCTGGAGCGGGACGGGAGCGGGCCAGGCTGCCAAGGGACCCCCCACCCCCTCCTCCCGCATCTTTGGCCCTCCTTAAAGTTTCTGCAGATCCCGCATCGCTCTGGGATTGGAGTGAAAGCAATCGCTTTGAGCGGCGGAAAGAAAATCATCTTTACAGAAACAAAATCTCTCCATCGGGGAGGTGGGTGCCATTCAATGAAAGTTGCTCGGATGCTCCCGGCTGTTGGCAACTTCGCGACCACTGGTGTTTACTGCTGCAACCCCGCTCGGCAAATCTCTGCCTTTGTTTGCAATCCGAGAGATAACGCGGTTCTTCTCGGCCACTGTTTTGAGCCGGGCTGAACAGAACTAGCTCGCCTGTTTGTGGTCGAAACACACATGTATTTCTTTTATTTGGTAGTAAATAGGGGATTGCTGTGTATAGCAAACAGCGGGGGGAGAGATATAAACTTCCCGGGCACCAGATTTAGGAATCAGAAGACTTTTGCCTCCCGAAGGGCCGGAGCAGGGAACGGGGGGCTCGGAGCCGTTCGGTCCCTGCAGCAGCCGCGCGCTCCCGGCGACACACCTTGGGAGGTTGGTATTTTTTATCCTAATTATTACTGATATTTTTTTTTCTTTTTAGCCGAATATTTTCACATTTTTCTGGCACAGGTCGGTGGGAAGTGTTTGATTCCGCTGTCAGTGTCTGTGGCGTGCAGAACGGGCGGCAGAGCTGGGAACACACGGAATAATCCCGCTTTAAAACAGTGCTGGAAAACCCTGTGCGTCTGGGTTTCGCTTTAAAACAGTGGTGGAAAACCCTGTGGGTTTGGGTTTCGGGGGGGGGAGTTGCTTTTTTTTTTTTTTTTTTTTTTTTTTTTTTTTTTTTTTTTTTTTTCCCAAATATGCTGCAAGTGTCTCTGTAATGATCACTTTACTCTATCGACTTGGCACACTGTGCTAACGGAATGAGAAGACCATTAAGAGCATTAACAGATTGGTACAGCATAATGCTTCAGTTCATATTGATCGTAAAACGTCTGTAAAATATTGTTTCAAATGAATCTATTGTTCCTGCGCTCTTTGGGCGGTGTTGATGACCTTGGTTTGTTCTCCCACATCCAAATTATTCTCTGGCCGTCCCCCTGTGATTGGGGACCGGCCAGTGGGACCTGTCGCCGTCGTCTCCGCGGACCTTCACCTACCCCAAAGCGCGGCTTGAGGGGTCAGAATCATCTCGAAAATAAGGGGGAAATTAGCAAACGGTTGTGTAGGAGGGAAGGGAGCCGGTGTGAGTGTGCCCGGTGTGCGGGGAGCGGCTGGCCCGGGCCTCCCTCCGCTCCGCTCCGTGCGCCGAGATAAACCCCCTCCCGGGACCACCGCCCCGGACAGCCCCAGAGCTGCTCAGCGGACACTCCTGAAGCTGTTGGGATGAATATCAA
>NC_139768.1:24382964-24515464 GCF_965231275.1 Zosterops lateralis
ATTGTATTTCAGTGCGGGGTCTTTCCGGGTTAATGAGCTGACATCATGATTAAAGCTGACCATTTGTAATGTGTCGCGACCCTGTTGAAAAGCACTGAAAAGGTTAATGTGGTAAAACAGGACAGCACCTGCCCCTCAGAGGGAGAGGAGGAGCTGGAACACTTTTCCTAATCAATTAGTCCATTAATGAGTCTATCAAGTAGTTAAGTAGTTAAAGATTATGCCGCTGGTCTGGGTAACAGTCGTCATCTCGCTATACCTAATTATATTATAAGTACTTTATTCAATATACCGGACATAATATGGTGACTCGGAGTTAATGAAAATGTCATTTTAAAACGTCTTGACATTTGTCTCTATTGATTTGTATATTTCCATCTCATTCTTTGCTTTCTCCTATTTGATTTTTCTTTTTTTGTGTGTGGGGTTTGGGTGGGTTTTTTTTCTGGTTTTGGTTGGCTTTTGGGGTTTTTTTGGGTTTTTTTGGAGGAGGGTGTTGGTATATTTCTGGAGAGAGGGAATGACGGCACCGTGGGGGGAGGAATCAACAGCTGGAGCTCTCAGAGCCCCCCGCCCCACCCCGCTCGGGCAACCCGGGGTTAAAAACCCGGTGCCACGGCCCTTGCCAAGGCCAAGGATATCGCACCTGAACGTGGATGAGACCAAACTTACCAGGATTTCCGAGCTGCAGCAGAGATTCCCACTGTCTCCCCTCCTCGGGAGCCTCCCCGGGCGCAGCGGGGGCTGCAGCAGCCGGGCCGGGGGTGGCCGCGGGCTCAGGACACGGACACGGCTGTCCGCAGGGGAGGAGGGCCCCGGGAGGGAGTTTATCCCTCTGGAGCCTCGGCAGCGGGGAAATGGAGGCGGAGAGGGCGGCAGGGTCTGCCCGGGGGCACGGGAAGCGCGGGGCTGAGGTCCTGGGGCAACTCGGGGACCAGTCTGGTGCTTTCCACACCGGCCCCGTTAGCGAGGCTCCTTACTGAGGCTTCCCGGGGCGGGAAGGCACCGATCCCACACCGGCGGGAGGGAGGCCCCAGCTCCCCGCCCCAAGCCCGTCGGGGCTCGATCTCCGCCTGGCACCTTCGGGAAAAAGAGGCTCCAGGCCCCAAAACCGCGGGCCTGGGGAATCTCTCGGGCTCCCGGCTGCCGCTCCGTCTGCTCTAAGGAAGGTATTGGATCCTGGCAGGGTCCTTGCCCTCGGCCCCACGTTCCCTGTGGGACAGGTGGGACAGAGCAGCTGCCACCTGCAGGTTTCCCCTTCCGAGGGCAGGAGCGGGGGGGAAGAGCTGCCGTGCTGTGATTTATACCCACCCCCGAGGGGAAGAGCCCCTGACTCCTGACAAAGTTTATTTGGAAATGCAGCGGCTCGCACCCTCCATCCCTGCTCCCCACGGCTTCCAGCGTACCCTCCATCCCTGCTCCCCACGGCTTCCAGCGTACCCTCCATCCCTGCTCCCCACGGCTTCCAGCGTACCCTCCATCCCTGCTCCCCACGGCTTCCAGGCCCTGGGATGGAAACGCGGGAGGCGTTTCGTGGGATATTGGTTACCGGCTGCAGCGCAGCCCAAATCCCGCATTCTGGAAGGTTTCCCAGCGCTGCCGAACAGGCAACACACCGTGACAGGTTTTTTGGTGTGTTTTTTTTTTCTCCTCCTCTAATGAGGAGAAGGGTAAAGATCCCCGGATATGCACCAGGTGTTTATCCCGACCCCCCCGCCCCCGGCCGGCATAAGCCATTCCACCCACGTCGCTGTCGCCCACTCGAGGCGGAGGGCAGGAGGGACGGCGGGCGGCCAGCAGCCCTCCTCCGAGGGCTCGGGGTCAGTGTAGCCCCCGGGGACGGCGGCGAGGACCCGCCGGGGGTTCCCCCCGCCCCCCCGCGCCTCCCCGTTCCCGGAGCCCGCGGGTTTCCAAACTTTCCGTGTCCGCCGCCGCCGTGATTGGCGCGGCGGAGGCCACCTCCATGCAAATGAAGCCCCGCCGCCCGCCGCCCGCAGATCAATAGGGACGCGGGGGAAGGAGCATGCATTCCGCCCGGGCCGGCGCGGGGAGAGCCGGCCGCAGCACGCCCCGAGCGCCCCCCGACACAGCCCCCACCGACGGCTCCCCGCGGGCTGCCGGGGCTCCCCCTCCCGCGCACCCCGAGCCCCTCTAAAGCGACGGCTTCCCTCCTCTGCTTTCTTATGAACCCAGGATGAGCAGCAAAGAAGAGCCGAGCAAGTGCTGTCCGGCGGCTGCTCCCATCTCCAGTTTCACCATCCAGTCCATCCTGGGCAGCGGCAGCGCCGATCCCCCCCGGGAGGCCGGAGACAGAGCGCCCGCCTGGCCCGCCCGCGCCCGGACCCTCTCCCTGTCCTCGGAGGACGAGGAGCCGGAGGAGAGCTGGAAGCACCGCGGCTGCTTCTGCCCCGAGGCTCAGGGCCCCGCCGAGGCGTGCCACAAGCACCAGCCCCTCAGCTTCACCTGTCTCGGTGAGTAACCGGAGGGATGGGATGGGATGGGATGGAGCGGACGGGCCCCGCCGGGAATGGCCCCCGAGGGCTCGGCCCCGGTCCGGCCCCGCCGGGAACAGGGAGGCGGGGGCACGTCGCACCTTCTCTGCTTTCGGGGCACAAAGTATTTGCGCCGTCCGTGGGTCAAGCGGGGAGGAAGGAACTCCAGGAAAAATGGGGTGGTTTTTTTTTTCCCCCACCCCATCCAGCATTGATTTCCCCGAGGGATGCGGTGCGATGGATAACGCTCGTTTTCTTAGATTCTGATTACAGCGGGCAGGGGGAAGAACGATGTTTTCTTTTGGCTCTTTTTTAAAGCATTATTTCTGAATAAACGGTCTGTGAAATGCCATGCTGTAAAGTAAAATTTGCTGGCTCGTGTCAGATAGGAAGCCTGGTGCTCAGTTGTTTTCACTGTGGCACGCACACCCACCTGTCCGTCCGTCCGTCCGTCCATCCATCCATCCATCCACCCACCCAACAGAGGGACAGGGATACCCAGGAGGGGACGGCTTCCCCTGGCGTCGGTTGTGTGTTCCCCCGGGAGCAGAGGCGGCGGGTGCCTGCCCAGGGTCTCGCCCCGGTGTTTTTTCCCTGCGGGGCGGGGGGCTCGGCCGTCGGGGGTCCCGGTGCCGGCCGCCGTGCGACCCCCGCGCTGTCGCTCTGTTGCAGGCAGCGCCAAGGGGAGCGGAGCGGCGGCGGCGGGCAGCGGGGAGCGGGGGCCCTTCCTCTCGCCGCCCCAGCAGGACTGTAAGGACGAGAAGGAGAAGCCGCTGGGACCCTCCTCGCCTTCCTGCGGGGACCGGCAGCGCGACGGCGGGGACCGGCAGGCCGGCGCCGCCAAGAAGAAGACGCGCACGGTGTTCAGCCGCAGCCAGGTCTATCAGCTGGAGTCCACCTTCGACATGAAGCGCTACCTGAGCAGCTCGGAGCGGGCCTGCCTGGCCTCCAGCCTGCAGCTCACCGAGACCCAGGTGAAGACCTGGTTCCAGAACCGCAGGAACAAGTGGAAACGGCAGCTCTCGGCCGAGCTGGAGGCGGCCAACATGGCCCACGCCTCGGCGCAGACTCTGGTGGGGATGCCGCTGGTGTTCAGAGACAATTCCCTGCTCCGAGTGCCGGTGCCCCGGTCCATCGCCTTCCCCGCCCCTCTCTACTACCCCGGCAGCAACCTCTCGGCCTTACCGCTCTACAACCTCTACAACAAGATCGACTACTGAGCCCCGCGCCCGGCCCGTCGGGACCCGCACCGGGAGCGGGCCCGGGGCCGCCCCCGCGGAGGGGACACAGCACCGGAACTGATGGGAGGGACGGGAAAACGGAGAGCCCGGGGCAGCCCCGCTCTCCCCTCCTGCCATCCTGCCACTTGAACAAACAAAAAAAATAATTAAAGAAAAAAAGCGCGTTATTTCAGATCTGTAAATATTTTTAAAGAAAGTAAGAAAGGAAAAAAAAATTAAACCGTTCTAAGCCTCGTTTGTAAATTTTCCACCTCGGTGGCGTGTCCCGAGGGCACCGGGCACCGGGGGGGTCCCGCAGCCGGGCCGGGCCAGGCCCGCGGGGCCGGGGATCGATGCAGGGAGAGCCAAAACCACTTCTAACGCCGAGGGGTTATTTTCCCGGATTTTTTTTGCTCCTTATCTCGTTTCCTGCAGGGAATCCCAGCCAGGCCTGACCCCCGCGGCCGGCGGGGGCTCGCTGCCCTTCTCTCGGCTGGGAGATGGAGGGTGTTTCCCGAAAAGTTTCGTAAACGGGGACCTTTTTTTTTCTGTTTTTCGGAGCGTTTTGGTGGCAGCCGCGGTGAGGGGCTCGGTGTTCCCGGGGACTGGTCCCTGCTCTCCGCCCCGGGCCGGCACGGGGCACCCTGGACGGCTCCCCACGGGACACGGCCCCGCTCGGGCACTGCAGACCACAAACCCGCGGCCAGCGGCGATTAAACTGCGCCACCGGCCCCGTACCGAGCGCCGGGCCTGTGACAGCAACGGCAACGAGGACACCCAAAAACAAACCCCCGAAAAACAGAGAAATAAGATATCCGAAGGGATAAATAAGGCGTTTTTCTGTGCGGGGAAGGAGAACGCTCTCCCCCGCTCCCCAGCTGGTGTTTGAGCCACAGACCCCTCGCCTCGGGGTAGCGGCACCCGGGGTGGGGAACACCCCGCTCCGCCTTTTGGACTCTTTTTTTCTGTTTTTTAGGGGTAATAACTGGTATTTCGGGTTTTATCCGTTACCACTGCTAAAGCCCAGCAGCAGGCTCTCTTTCCCCGCGGCACCGGCCCGTGCGGTTCCCTCGGAGGCGTCTCCCGGGCCCCTCCGTTACCGGTCGGGCTGTGGGACGGGGTGAAGGCACCGACCCCCTCACGGCGCCACTGCCCCGGGAGCGGCGAACTACAACTCCCGGCAGGCCCCGCGGCGGCGGGCTCGCGGCGCACGTCGGGGACGCAGCGCCACGCGCGTTCGAATCGGCCAATCGCGGGGGGCGGGCTGCAGTGCGCGCGCGCGGGCGGTGGCGGCGGCTGAGGTGAGGCCGGGACCGGGATCCGGGATCCGGGATTGGGGACCCTGGGCACAGCCAACCCTCCCGTCCCGGCCGTGTGTTCCTTCCCCGGTGCAGCCCCTTCCCTCCCTGGTTCCCGGGCCCTTCCCTCACTCTCTTCCCTTCCTGCAGCGTTCTCCACATCCCGGCGCTCTTCACAGGCACCGAGGCCTCGAGGCTGCCGTAACTCCGAAAGCTTTTCCTTGGCGGCCCGCGGAGCAGCGGGAGGAGCTCGTTCAGCATGAAAACGGTACTTGGAGTTTCATTTTTTCTGAATAAAAGCGCGGGCGCGGAGTCCCGAGGCTCTCACTGGAGCGTTCCACCTGGGCCAAGAGGGGCTGTAAAAGCACAGATTTCTTGCTTGTTCACTAAAAACTATTATTTTGTTTCTTTTATTGCAAAACCGAACCTCATAGTTAAGTCAGAATCGCCCTTTCAGCAGCATGTGCTTTCTCTGTAATAATATTTAAAAGTTTTTTTCTTGTGGTGTTTGAACATTTTCCCAGGACTTTGTTGTTTGAGGTGGGCACAGCACTGTGGTTCGGCAGTCCTGCTTGTGGAGCTGCTGCTTTTGTGAAAATGTGGAGCTCTGTGTCTGATTTATTTCTTTATTTATTACCATGTGTAAGAGGCAGGAAATACTTAAATTCTGATATTATGAACATTGTTCTGGATTAAATGTATTTTTGGGACATCCTTCTAGGTTTCTTGTGTAAGCATCTTTGCCCCTGGAGTTGCTTTTGGGCTGGTTAATGATTTGTACCAGGTGTCAAATAATACAATAACTTGTACCTCAAACCTCATGTTTTGTTGTGAGCTTTCTGGCCTAAGTAGACACAGCAAGTAGATAAGCTTGTACAATTTAATTTTTCCAGTTGTTCTGAATTCCTTTAGATTTTGTATCTCTGGACCTGCACCTGAAACATCTTCAGCAGGTGCTGCTGAAATCCAAGCAGCTTTCCCATGGAGAGATGTGTGGCAAAACCTCAAGCCTCTCTTCTCCCTAGAGTTCCCAAACTAGGGCTAAAAAAGGGGCTCAGAAAGAAGCTTTTCTGTTATTAAAAGGTCTTTTCTCCATCACTTCATGCTTAAATAGCAGATATAGCACTTTATGTTGACACAGTGGGTGGGTTTTTGTGTTTTTTGAAGGATGTTCTTAGAGAGCTCCCACTCAGGAAATCTCTCCAGTGAAGGAATGCGTGTTCCTCACTTTATTGCACAACCTGCTGATTGTTCAGTTGCTGACAAGCACTGAAGTGGAACCATTGTGCCCTAAATTTGCCCTTGCTTCACCTGCTTCTCCTCTCCTGATTTACCCTCAGAGGTGTAATCTTACCTTTGCAGTTGTGCATATAAATTCTGTGCACAGTGCTCCAGAAAATCTGAGCTGACCCACTGCTCTGCCCCTTTAGCAGAAGGTAAATGTACTGTGGAGGCCTTGAAAAGCCTTGAAAAGAGGATGTGTAACCAGCAGTTTCTTCTTTTAGAGTGTTTGTAAGGTCCAAGCTGTTTTCCAGCTGAAATTTACAGTTCATAGCTCCTGCTGTCCTTGGAATTTTCCAACAAACTAGTCCTGGAATGGGAGTGCTGCATTTGCCTTTAGTTGAATTGTTGATATTTTTTCCTTGTCACATCCCATGACAGTTCCATGGTCACTCCACATTTCAGCACTTCACAAAACATAACTTTCCTTTCTTTACCTGCCCTTTGGGTTCTAAGAGAGGGGGGAAAAAACAGTCTTAAAGCTTTTTGTTGCACTTATTTTACAGCACTTATGGAAGCCTAAAGGTCTGAAAGTTGCAAAGTGCCCAAAACTGTATAAAAGATGATCCAGTTACAATTCTTGGAAGTGTGTGACAGTCATGCCAATCCAGGAGTAAATCAACACTTTCTGGAGTTTTTTAATCCAATTCCTTTCTGCTAATATGTTTTTTTTTTAAAGTAACTTATTGATGTTCACAATAACTTATAAATATTTACTTCAAAAAACACAGCCACACACCCAGCAGTGTGGGGGAAATACATTTGTGAATCGCAATATCTAAGCTTACAGATTAGGATAATGATCGTAATATTTTTGTGTTGTTTATTCATGTTGCATTTGGTATTTAAAAGGTCTCTGTAGAGAAAGGCATTTATTGAGGTTTTGGACAGGGATTGCATTTTAGAGTCTCTGAGGAATTTGGGTGTTTTGAATAAAAGGCAGTGAAGTTTTAGGTCTGCTTTGGGCTGCCTTTCAGAGGGCTCAGTCTTGTTCACTTGCTGGGCCAGTTTCCTGGGGTCATTAAAATTGCCTCTGTGCCTCATTGTGTGCAGATGACGGGATCAAACGAGTTCAAACTCAACCAAACTCCAGATGATGGGATTTCATCAGTGAAGTTCAGTCCAAACACATCTCAGTTCCTGCTCGTCTCATCCTGGGACACAACTGTTCGGCTCTATGATGTTCCTGCCAACACCATGAGACTCAAATATCAGCATTCAGGAGCTGTCCTGGACTGTGCTTTTTATGTAAGTATGGGAGGGGGTTTCTGGTTATTATTTTATGGCTGTGGAGTGCCCAAAGTATGAGAAATTGTCAGTCCTTGAAATTAAAGAGGGAGCCTATCTGTGCTTTTTTTCACTGAGTGTTTTGTCATGTGGCTGATGCTGCACTGTGGATCAACACTCAGGTTCTCAAATGGTTTCTCCCTTCTAAATCAGTTTTGGGATTACACTGCACCTAGATGGAACTTAGGTTGTCAGTCATTTAAAGTATGAAGAAATGGAAATTACTTGGTGTAGCCTCTATCTGCCTTTTAAAAATTAATTTTAGTTTTACTTCTAAACTAAAGAAATTCATATTGCTCAAAGCACTTAAACATTTTGTAAAGCCTCTGTCTGTTTAAATCTGGGTCAGACCTTAACATCTGTGTCTTAATTCCTAACTTCCCAAAACTCTTGAAACCAGGTCCTTTGTTATGAGTTTAGGATGGAAACTTAATAAGGTAAATTTTATACTTTATAGGATCCTACCCATGCCTGGAGTGGAGGGCTGGATCAGCAACTGAAAATGCACGACTTAAACACGGACCAAGGTGAGCAGATTGAATTCTAAATGCTGTCAACTGGCCTGAGCTTCAGATTTATGTACTTACATGCACAGAATATTCTTCAGCTTCTTTAGATGGGGGATATTTAAGTATCTGGCAGAATAAGAAGTGACCCTAATAAGGACCACCTAAAAACCTGGAAGAATTTGGCATTGCCAGAAAGTTTGGTAGGTGCTTGCAGGATGTTTGAATTGATTTTTTTGATAATCCTGCTCTGCCATAGGCTGCAGTGGCTCAATTAGGGGAAAGAAGCCAAGCTGAACTAAAACTGAGCAGGTTGTTTTTTAGAGGTTTGTGGTTTGGATGTATTTAGAATGATCTTTCATGGCAGAGGATATATAAAGCTTTTGCTTTTGTCAAGCATGGCCTTGTACTACATTTTTTTTCTAAGAAAACACTGCTTGAAGGTAACAGTTCCAGTGCTTCACTGCTATAAAACATGGAACTGGATTGTCTCACTTTTTTGTGTGTTTTTAGAGTGTTAAAAGCAAATTTCAGCTGGTCACCAGCACCAGCCAAAAGCCAGGGCTTGACAAATGAGTGTGGGCAGTATTGCTACCAAAAAACTCAAATAATTCTGCCATAGCTGACTTCCTACAAGTGTCTTAATATTTTTATTAAGATGTAATATTAATTGCTTTCTCTTGTCACGTTATTAGTATACACAAGCTTAAGTTGCTTTCTGTATTCGTGTTTTTGTCAGTGTGATAACAGCTGATGCTTTATACCTGTAAAGATCTCTCAGTGACTGCCTAAAATTCTTAAATCCTAAGCTCAAGAGACAGAAGTTTAAGTGTAACAATCCATAACTTTGCATAAGTTACGCTCCTGAAGGCTGAATTATACAGAGACTTCTGGCACAGAAATGCACCTTTAGAATGTCAGAAAATGCTTCTGCTGCAGTTGTGTTCTTTTTTTATTCTTTGTTTCACACGTTTTGACTGTTTGTAGGGCCAGTAAAATTGCAGGATGTTGTGTTTTCTTCCAGAAAACCTTGTTGGTGCCCATGATGCTCCCATCAGGTGTGTGGAGTATTGCCCAGAAGTGAATGTCATGGTGACTGGCAGCTGGGATCAAACAGTCAAACTCTGGGATCCCAGAACTCCCTGTAATGCAGGAACCTTCTCCCAGCCTGAAAAGGTATGTGCTGCATTCCAGAGGTTAAATAATAAATCCTGGGACTGGAACATCACACAGGACACTGCCTTGAGCTGAATTTGTGAAGCTGTGAGCTGAATTTGTGAAGTTAAATTTAATGTTTTTTAGACTGGCTGAAAGTGTAGCATTTTAAAAGATTTGTATTCACAATGTATTGCCATTTTTGGTGAGGACTTTGAGCTTTCCTCAACCTTCCTTAAGTCTTGGTGCTTGTGCTGGACCATATTATTAAAATTTCTAATGAATTTGAAATAAAATCAAGCATCTTGGCTTAATTGTAATATGCACAGCTGATTTCCTTAAATGTTTTTAGGTATATCAGACTCTGGCAGTCCTAAGGTCTGATTGTTTTGGAATGTGCACAGAACAATATCTCTATAGGAGGCCATTTATGTTGCCTGAAACAATATTTTGGTGTTTTGTGTTCTAAAAATTGAACAGAATTGCTTGTATTGTGATTTACCTGCTTTGTATTAATGTATTAATTTGGATATTCTCCTAAAGCTGAAATCCTGTGTGCTAATGGGAGATTCAGAGAAATAAGACAAAATGGGATGATACCTTCAGCTTTTCCTAATGATCAAATAATTTGTTTACTTGTCATGCTGCTTTCAGCAGTGTCACTGAAAAAAATTAACAGGAATTCCTGTTTTTTGTTGTTTTTTTTTTTTTTTTTTTTTTTCAGAGGCTCCTAAACACAGGGTGGCTTGCTGGATAATTTTACATAGGAATATTTTTTTTTTTTGCCTGTACCTTTTAATAATTTCATTTAGCACTGTGACATCCTATTGTCAGGTCCTAATTATGAGCCATCATTACCTCCCCTTTGCCCCTTACTTTTGTTCCAGCAGAGCTGGATCTACTTCTGGCAAGACCTTTGTGCAGAATAAAGTAATTGCATTATTTCTAGTTTTGATTTATAGATGTATGTAGCATGTAAAGAACTGTGATAAATTGCTGACAGAATATCATATAATGGACAGCCACAGTGAATCAAGCTGCTTATTGGTTCAGCAAGGTTCATTATGTCATTTTTTTAATGCTGCCTTTGATGAATGTGTACACCTACTCCACTGCATGACAACGGTTTCATTTGATTTATGGCTGTGTGGTGGAGAAAGAACACTCACTGTACAGGTGTGACATCAGTTTGTGAAGAAGATTTAAGATATTTAATGTTCTTATGCCTTTGTTTCCCTATACGTACACAAACACATTTTATATTGTGTTTAGGAATATTTCTGGACCAATTCTTGCATCAATAACCAAAAACTGTCTTGTTAAAAGGTGTAACTACTATCAGCTCGAAGTTTTCATACCCTTTTTAGGAATAATTGGAATCATCAGAAATTTTGGGCAGCTCCTGTGTGAATATTTAAGACTTTTTCTGTCTTAAAATCTCAGTCTTAAGGGTTCAATAATCACATTTTAGATAAGAAAGCATGCTGGGTGAATGAGGATTGATTAAAGGAAGCTTTTCTATCTATACCTATACATACACACCTGTCTGCTTAGCTTTTTATTAGAAATTAACTTTTTGAAAATGTATTTGTAGCAAATGAAGAGGAAGGTTGTTGTGTCTGACGTTTCAGTGCAGTCTCACCAGAACCAGGCAGCTTTGTTGGGCTTCATCAGAGAACCAGAAAGTGAAACCAAATTAAATCATCCAGGCACATGCCAAAAGTGAACTGATTCCCTCTGGCAGGATACCAGATCTCTTACACTTTTAATTCCTGATCTGAGGAATACTCAGGATCTGTTTCCTGTGTGTTTGGCTGTATTTGATCACTGGGAAAAGCTCATTCTCTTCGTTTGCTCTTGTTAGCAGCTCAGTGGTAGCTGGATTCCATCTGCTTATGTATCAACAACTTGGAATTCATTCCATAGCACAGGTTTCTTTTTTACTAAACCTCTTTCCTGTTTCTTTCTTATTCTTTTTTTAATGCATTACCAGATGAACTGCATCCCAAACAATAGTTGCAATCAACATGCACTAAACAACAATTCATGCACTAAATATTTTCATGTGAAATTTGATAAGCCAGAATTTCCCACTGAGCCATGTTTTGGGGTAGAGTTAAAATTCCAAGCCATTATCTTTTTTTTTTTTTTCTAATATGTCAAGCATATTGCTTTCTTCAAATTCACTTAGTTTTATTAAAGTTTACAAAGTAATATGTTTTTTTTAATGATCTCTTGGCAATTTATTTTGTTTTATTAACATGAAGCTCAACTCAAAATATTCAGTTTATAATGAAAAATACTTGGTTACCAGGTGGAGGAAAACAGAAGAAAATGTGTGATGTGCTTTTGTAGGACTAAACTGCAGGATCATGAACTGACAGTGGAAATGCAAAACCAACAGAGATAATTCCAATATCCATCACTTCCCCTCCTGTTCCTTTGCATGGGTTTTTCTTTTGCCATTAATTTTGGTAAATTTAATGCTTGGAATAGGTTTTGAGCTTTTGAATGCTACATCAGGGTGTTCTCACTAACCAGCTGCACATTCCTGCTGATTATCCGAAATTTGGGTTGTAAATTAAAGCTGAAGGGAATTCTGTTACTCTGCATTCCGTGGGAGATGTCACTACTTGTGTTGGTGCTCGTTGCTGACAACTTATTCTGTACAAAGAGCAGGGGGGGTTTCAGGCTAATGTTAAATAGTATAAATTTTTTTTTTTTTTTTTTTTGGAAGGTCTACACCCTCTCAGTGTCTGGGGACAGGCTGATTGTGGGGACAGCAGGTCGGAGGGTGCTGGTGTGGGATTTGAGGAACATGGGATACGTTCAGCAGCGAAGGGAGTCGAGCCTGAAATACCAGACCCGCTGCATCAGAGCATTCCCCAACAAACAGGTATGGGAGCAATTTCTGCTGAAGGTTCTGCAGGAAAATGGGGGTTTGTTTGAAAGTTTAGTTTTCAGTGGGGGTGTGTTTGATTATAAAACTTTGGAGGGAGGAGGCTTCCTGTGGTACATTAATTCTTTTTAGTGCAGCTTAGCAATGTTTGCCACTGACTTAGCAGCATTGCATGTTGTCGTTTTGTTCCTCAAGATGTCTCCTTTTTAGAAATAACCTGTTTAATGAATCACAATGCTGACATGTAATTAAAAAATAACCTTCCCCTCCCCAGTTGCAGTAGAAGAGAGAAAGCCAGAATTCGTGGTTCCTAAGCAGTTTTTATGCATTGTAACCCAGAGTTCTTGAACAGTCTGTGAACAGGGGCAGGATTAAAACTGCATGAATGTCGTTTATATATTTTTCTTTTTTTTCTTTCTCTGAGTCTGTGACATGCACTGCAGAACCTTGGATCCATTATCCAGGGGGAATTGTACAATTCAGGTGCTCCTACAGCTGTTCTGTGCAAGTTAACGTGGTGTGTCTGTGGTATTTCTTTTTCAAGGAAAGCAAGAAGATTGGCTTTCTCTGCCAAACTAATTTGTAAGGGAATTTTCTCTTGTACAGAGTGATAGTACAGGAATTGCAAGACCCAGTTACTTGTTCTTGAACTGGCATGAATGCTTTGTCCATTTTCAGTTCTAGTTATAGTAAAACAAGCTGATCTTCCAGATTGTATTGTAGGATGGATTTTAAAGAGCCTTGTTATAGCTAGGTATCATTGCAATCCTATTTCTGAAAAGATCTATTATGGACTTAACTCAAAAGTGATAATAAAAGCATCTCAGGTTGCTCCAAGACAGGACTGTAATTAACTGGATAAGTGAACACAACTTGTAATCAAGTTTCACTGAAAATACTATTTCAGCTTGAGTGTTTAGTTGTTGGTATAAAGCTCTGAACTAATTTTAATGTAATGTAATTCTGAAACTAAATAGTCCTGTGAGAATCTCTCATATTTCAGATATTTAGGCCTTGAGGGATAGGTGAACAAATGCAAGGGGCTCTTATCTCTTGAATTTTTTTTCTCCAAAGACAAGCTTGTGTTTGGACCTGCAGAAGTAATTACAAGTCTCACTGTCAGCTTAAAACTATGATACAATGAGAATCTCTCTTAGAAAGCTTTTCTCTACCACTTTCTTAGAATTTAGAAGACTATGAAATAAAATTGAATTGCAGTCTTTTCTCCAGTTGTAAACTTCTAAAACATGTAGCTCAATTTTTTTTTTTCTTGTTAGGGTTACGTTTTAAGTTCTATTGAAGGTCGTGTAGCCGTGGAATATTTGGATCCAAGCCCAGAAATCCAGAAGAAGAAATATGCATTCAAATGTCACCGTTTGAAGGAGAATAACATCGAGCAGATTTATCCAGTTAATGCCATTTCTTTCCACAATGTCCACAACACATTTGCTACAGGTAAATACTCAATTCTTTGTAACACTTGCATCAGTTCCTTTTAGTTTTGATGTACACAGATCAGCCTTTACTTCATATACGCTGACTTTTTAAGCATTTAAATTGCATTCATGCCATAAGCAGAGTTTTAAAATTATTTGATTTAGTGAGAGTTCTTAACCCTTAGTATTTTTGCCCCCAAACACAAGCTTGTGTTTGGACCTGCAGATGTAATTACAAGTCTCACTATCAGCTTAAAACTACGATGCAATGGGAATCGTAGTTAAAAGACTTAGAAAAGCTTTTTTCTGCCTTACTTTCTTAGAATTCAGAGGGCTATGAGCTATAATTGTATTGCAGTCTTTTCTCCAGTTAACTGCTTTGACAGGGAGTTTGGGAAATGCTCATTGTGCTCTTTACTGAGTGAGTCAACCCCATGTTCTTCCTGACAAAGCAATTACGGGTAGTTTCCTTCTTTTCCTGTGCTGCATCTCTTCAGTTTCCTTTTCTCCCCTCAATTACAACCTATAATTTCACAACTCACAAAGGGGTTTATTTCTCAACCCCGTCTGGCAGGCGGCTCTGACGGCTTCGTGAACATCTGGGACCCCTTCAACAAGAAGCGCCTGTGCCAGTTCCACCGTTACCCCACCAGCATCGCCTCACTGGCCTTCAGCAGCGACGGCACCACGCTGGCCATCGCCTCCTCCTACATGTACGAGATGGACGACATCGAGCACCCCGAGGACGGCATCTACATCCGACAGGTCACCGACGCCGAGACAAAGCCCAAGTGAGTCTCTGCTCCACCCGCAGGCTCCCTCAGCCTCCACCCCGAGCTTTATTAATTCTCCTAAACTCATCAATAGCCTTGTTGATGGCAGCAGATAGCCCCTACTGTCAAGCCGCGCTGGGTTTGATTGTTATCTCCTTCGCCCAAGCTTTCAATATCCGTGGGTTGATAGACGGCTGATGGATAAAATTGTGCCTGGTTGTTTAGTGGGAGAAGGATGTCAAACTCTTATCCTCTTTCAATAGGTGCTATTATATGAAGCTGTAGAGTTATTGCAAGCTCATTGCTTCAGGAATTGAATGAAGAATTCAAGAATAATTTATTGGAGTAAATGTTAGCGTGTTTGGATATTTAAAACTTGGAGTGAATGTGATCTGTCACACTGGGTGTGCACCCAGCTGTCAGAGTGAGCAGTGAATTTAGATTCTGTTCTAGGAAGGTTGTGTGAAATCAAGGAAAAGCTCTCTCAGTTCCTGGGTGTTGGAGTTTGCTGCAGCCCTTTGATAACACACTTTCCTGTCGTTGTTGCTGTCAAAACAAGGCAAAACTGATTGATGGAGGTGAAAATTCCTGTTCAGCTCACTTTGGTATGAATGTTACATAGAAAAATTGCCATCCCAGTGCAAAGTTGTGCTGCCCTTAATGATGGAGGCAGAGGAGCAGTTGGCTTTATTTTCAAATTTCTGTTCTTTATCTCTGCTAGGTTTTTTTTCTTCTAGTACTCAATCTGTCTTACACCTTATCAGGTTGTCTCCATTATTAAAAGTGGCTGTGAAAACAGATACATAAATAATGGATTTTTTTGAGTTTAAAACCTCAAGACCTTTCCTTCCACTCCCTTAAGTGACTTGTCTGTTGCTTTGGAGCAGCTGTTTTATGCCTATGAAGATGAGATATTTATTATTGTATGACTTCCATATCTCTCACTTGGAGATATTTGTCTTAAAGTAATTTTGATACTCCTAGAAAAATAAAGCCAGAATTATTTTAGTATTTTTTCTGGGAGTTTCTCAAGTGGAAAAATCCACATATAGTGATTAAATATTAAAAGAAAAAGACCAAATATGGTGATTGATTAAATATTAAAAAAAAAAGTTAAACACATTTATGAGTAATTTTGTTTTGTTGTGTTTTTCAAGGTTGATAAAAGAATACTTGATGCTGTTGGTTTTCTAATAGTAAGAACTGCTTTCAGTTCTTTGGTTTTTATTCATTGCTAGTTAGAGTTGCTAATTCTGTAGATGCTTCATTCTGCTGTACAAGGAGGTTAATCTACAATTAAACAATATTTCCTCTTGGTCCTCCATTATTTTCTGAAACAGATGGTTCATCATTTCCTGGGCTGTTAAACACAGCAAGGTTAAGGTTAGACTCTTGGGAATCAGCTAGTTTGGAATCTTATTAGGCTGTAGAAGGAAAACTAATAAGAATACTCCTTAATATCATTTTGTGACTGTAAACAATTATTTATTAGCAAACAATTGATCCCAGAAGGGCAAATTGTTTGAGTCAGTAATGAGCTGAGAAAAGACAGAGCATATCTGTGTATTTGGAAAATAATTGTAACGTAATTGCAATGCATTTAGGCAGGCATCTTTTTGGACCTGTTTCTGTCTTTAAATGAATTTCTGAAAACATTAACGAGGTTTATATGCTTTTCTGACATTTACAAGTTGCTTGTGCCAACCTTAGGGCACTAAGAATGATGGGTATATTTTAGTGGTTCAGTAGTGTGAGTCATCTCTGGTTTATTCTAAAAATAAGTTACTTAGGACAGAAGACTAATGGCAATTTCATAGTGATCTTTTTGCATGTTAATTTGAGTCACAGTGTTTCTGCACAATGCATTCTTAGTGCATCAAGATGGTGCCATATTACATAAAGATCATTTTTTTCATCATTAAACTCTTACATTCTGTGTCTTGGTAGAAGTGAAAGCTGGCTTGCTGCTTTCCTGGGATATTGAATGTTCTACCTGCTGATGATTGCTCTAAATAGTCTTCCTAAAACAGAGTTTATTTATTGCAGGTCTACTTAGACTGCTGGTGATACTCCTCCTCTGCAAGAGATGCTCACCTGCTCCTAACAAGGCTCCACTAAAACAAGCAAAGTGAGAAGAACAATCTTTGTACTCCTGTTGTTTTTAATTAAGAAATGTTTGTTTGTTTATTGTAGTTTGTCTAAATCTGTCATTCCTTGCCTGCTTATAATGTTAGTGAAACTATTTTCTTTATCTGCTGTCTGGAGCTGAATTATTTCAGTCCTGTAGATAACCTTCTAAAAATTTAGACATTTTGTAGTATCTGATTATGAAAACTTCCACTTCTTTCTTCTTTGTTCAATAAATATCTATAGATTTTTTGAAAACAAATACTTTGTGTAGTAGCCTTTACTGATTGTGAAGCAAATGTTGAGACCAAACCCTTAAACTGCAGGAGTTCTTGAGTTCTAGATTGTCCTGATGGGAAAATTTATGAATCTTTAGTCTTTTTCCAATGAGATGAACCAGGAAATAAAAAGAAATGTTTTCTGTTGAGTGTTACCACTAAAAGCTGTCTCACTCCACTCTGCTTGCAGAGCTCACTCAGACTGCTCTCCTGGTCACTTGTGTCAGGTGTTACTACTTAAATATTTATTTTCCAGTGATTATTAGTAAGGAGGGATAGAAAAGCTGAGACTCGAGGAAGGTGATTAAGTGTGGGTTTTTTGGATTGGAGGTTGGATTCGTTCTTTGCTTGGAACTTCTTCTTTTCTATCAGTGCCTGTGTAGGCAGTGGGAGCACTTTATTACCTGCAGGAGAACAAACTTGCTGAAAACAGCAATGGTACCAGATCGTTGCAGAGAAGGTGGTGATGGAGAGGAAACAACTCTGTGTGTGCAGAAATCTGACAAACTTGAGCTGTTACCACGTAGACATGGTAAATGAGTTGTCTATGGAATATTTTGTAGTTTGTCATGAGCTAGATGTGGATTCTTTGGTAATAGAAGCTGGTTTTGATAGGCTTGGAAAAACTGAATATCTTCCTGAGTTAAATATGAATAATGCCCTCAACTGCAGTGTCATCCAGCCTCTGTTCTGGTAGTTGTGCACAACCCCTGTTCCTTGCATTTTTAATTGGCTTTTTTTTGCAGTGAGAGTTGCAAGGCTGATGTTGGGCAGAGATTGAATTTTTGATGTCAGCTTAGGAAGTTCAGGTGTTTTATTATTTTTAGAATTTGAGCTCTGCTTAAGAGGGCCAATTGGAGCTAAAAGGTTTCTGTCAGAGTGACTAGCAAAGCAATAAGAAGCTTGTGGAAAAAAAGAAGTGAGGATATGTCCAAATAAAAATGTGTGTTAAGGCAGAATTAGGCTGGGAGTAAGGAAAAAGTGGTTTAGTGAGGATGTGGAGAGAGGAGTATGTGAAATGGAGAGAGGATAGAATGGGGAGTACAGGTGTAGAGCTGTGAGGAACAAAGTGAAATAAGAGCTAGAGAACTTAGGGCAAAACAAACAGAATTAGGGGAGTTCCAAATACTTTGGTTGACAAAGGAAACCATAACATAACTAGGAAATGATGCCACGTGTGCAACTTTTCAGTGGTAAGTATTGGGGGAAAAACCTGTTAATGTAGTGAGATCTGCATGTTCCAGTGGACAAAGTTAGCCCAGTGTATGTATGAGAGAATGGATTTGACTTGCTGGTTCTCTTTTGGTTTAAAACCCAGAGGAGAATTCCTTGTGGTGAGTTTTGTGAAACAAACAAAAATAGTGAGACAACCAGTGGGGGAAATGAAGGTTGGTTGGTTGGTTGGTCAGGGCTACGGCTGTGTCCATGTGTTGGGTAGAAATACCACAACGTGCAGTTGAAATACAGATATTTCTTTTACAAGATTAATCTCCCTTTTATTAGCACTCTTCTAGAAATGCAGGTCAAGGCAGAGGTTCATAAGCTGGAGGAATCACGAAACAAGCCTTTTCTGACTTCTGTAACAAGCAGCTGAACAAAGGATGTACTGACTCTTGATAGAGGAATTGAGAGCTAAAAAAGCTCCTTAAGTCCCTGCTTTTTTGGCTGGTGTTGAGGGCCGTGGAGAAAACATGGAGCCACAGCCATCACTGTAATAGAGTCATCAATCACCACTGACTGCTGGGAGCCCTGAATATCCAGGGTTGTCTCTCACAAGAGCCTCATAACACTGTGGTATTAGAAGCCAAGTGGCATCTGTGCCCTGAATGTCACAAAAGCAAGCTGGTAAGTACTTCTTTCTGTTGGCCAGTCCTTCAGGATAATCAGTGTGTGCTTACTTCTTGCAGGGCAGGAGCTCTGCTGCATCTCAGGTAGGATGTTTAGTGCTGGTGCTTCTGCAATTATAATAAATATTAAAAAAAAAGTCTTCTTTAGCTGGGTGTTTTCCCAAGCAAAACCAGTCAAAGCTGTCCTCTGAGCCCCCAACAAAGACTGAAGTGAAGCTGTTGAGGATAACTTTACAAAGCTGTGTAGGTATTGCCAGCTCCATTTTAATTGCCTCACACTTTTGCATGTGCAGTGGTTTTCACAGCCCTGAGAATGACAGATTTTCTGTAGCTGGAGTCACTCAGTCCCTAAGTTCAGTAATTCCACTGCTGAATCTGTTATGATGGGTCCCCAGAAGTTGGGTGTTTCTGAGTTCTCTTGCAAATTTGTCCTAAATTACACATCCCCTTCAGGGACTGGTGTCAGGGGTGTGGAGCAGAACCCATTTCTTGGGTCCAGCAGACTCTGCTCTGGTGATTACACCATTAGCTGCTCTCATGTTGTTCAGTATAATCACAACCACAAAGGCAGTCATTTTTTAGCCAATATGCAACTGATAGGACTTCTGCTCCTCCAGCAATGTGACATTTGCTCTGAAGTGTCAGGGTTCTTTATTTCAAATGCTCTTAGATACCTAGAATTTAGAAGTGAAGAGTCAAAGACAGGACTTGCCCAGATATTCTTAGAGCTGATATGCTAAAGGCTCTCTCTGTGAAATACCTCTTTTTTTCCTCAGGCTGTATGCGCATTTTCTCACTGTATCAGACATTTTCCTATAGCATGGAAAGCACAAATGCTAAAACGTGTGATAGCAACATGGGGGAGGTAATAGGTCTTCAGAGTCTCCCGTGATTACCTGCAAAGTGGAAGGGAATAAACTGTTCTCCATGTCCACCGGGACGAGGCATAATGAGCTTAAATTGCAGCAGAGATTAGTGTAGACATTAGGAAAAACTTTTCAAGTGCAAGGGTGGTTAAGTCCAGGAATAAATGGCCTCGGGAAGCTGCAGTGTCTCCATCTGTGGAATTTCTCAAGCACAGGTTAGACCAGTGGCTGGCAGGAATGGTGGGGTTTTAACTGGTTCCATCTTTCCATCTTTGGACAGGGAAGATAAGGAAGTACTGATTGTCCTGGTGGTGGTTCTGCTCCCCAGCTGCCCCTGGCAGTGGGATCTGATCTCCCAGAGTCAGGGGGACAGTGCCTGGGAAAAAGCTCTGCAGCCTTTATGGCACTTTCCAGTACCTAAAGGGGCTGACAGGAAGGATGGAGAGGGCCTTTGGACAAGGGCTTGGGGACAGGACAGGACAAGGGGAATGACTTTAAACTGGCAGGAGGAAGAGAGAGATGGGATTTTGGGAAGGAATTGTTCCCTGTGAGGATGGGCAGGCCCTGGCACAGGGTGCCCAGAGAAGCTGTGGCTGCCCCTGGATCCCACGGCCAGGCTGGATGGGGCTTGGAGCAGCCTGGGACAGTGGAAGGTGTCCCTGCCCATGGGAGAGGGTGGGACTGGCTGACCTTTAATGTCCCTTCCAACCCAAATATTCTGTGATTCTCTGATGATACTTCTTAAAATCAATATATGCATTCTTTTTTTAGGTATTTCTCAACTTGGATTAATTCTGAATTAGGGTTGATTTCTGAATGAAGGTTAATCAAGAGTAGCTGACTTTTATTTGCTATATAAATACTTTGTGAACATCAGCCTTACCATAACTTTAAACTTGCACCCATCTTCAGCATCAACAGCACTGAAGAACTCAGCAGAGCAGCAGAGTTTTAATCTATTCCCCACTTGCAGAAACCCACTGTATTGTCTTCTGGGAAAAACACAGCAAGGTAACCTCAAGTAGAAACAAACCTATCATTTATTCACTTAGGCCCAAGATTTCCTGATAATTAAACTGAGCAAGGGTTGCTTTTCCCTGCTTGTGTTTGCTGCAGGCCACCCCTGCTCTGCAGCCACAACAAGGCAACAAAGGCACCGATTGCCTCATTCTCAGCTGGGCACGGGGGCATTGGCAGAGGTGATTCTGCCTGCAGAATCTATTCCCTAAATAGATAAGACAGACAAAGGTGGAGAGAGAAGAAATATTCTCATTCTGCAGATGTCAACAAAGGCACAGAATAAGGAAGTGAATTTCCTTGTCACAGAGCAAAGACAGGACTTGAACAGATGTCTTGATTCCTAGTGCACATAATTGGTTTAATTTTTTGCCTGTGCTGTAGACTTACTGTGGGGAATTATTTCAGTTAATCTTTTTTAGTCCTGTGATGTAATTTTTTTGGTCAATTGAATGGCCAGGGCTTCTGTGTAAATGTAAATGAGACCAAATTGCAAAAAAATATTTAAATCTATCTTTTAAAATGCAATTTCTTCTCATACAATGATCCAGTGTACACTGGTGTGTTGATATTTAATAGTGCTACATGGCAAGAGAGATTCCAGTAAAATGCCAAGATTGCCTTTCCTGTAGTGAGAGATGTGACAGGAAAAAAGTAGAAAGTGCAAGCATGATTAGATGTACTTTTAAAAATAATAAAATCACCATTGTGTTTTTGCATAGTATTATCTAGGCAGAAAAAAATATAATTCAAGCTCTGCAAATCAAAGACTATCAAGAAGTATTAAGTACAGAATTTGTAACTTGTTTTGTAAAACTAAAAAAAAAAAATTTGCACGGCTGTAGCCTGTGCAGCAGTCAAGAGAGTGGAGACAATAATAATAAAAAAATTATATATTTTATTTATATATATATATATATATATATATATATATATATATATATCTCACATATGACCATGTTGCATGCCCCTGGTTTCTGATGCCTCCTATTGATGAATCAGTTTTCTTGTCCCACAGAGACACTTTGTGTTCTGGGGAGCTGCAGTGCTGCATGTGCACATCTGGGGATTGCAGATTGCTCAGAGCTTGCTGCAAGGCTGTGGAGAAGCTGCAGGTGTGTTTTCCCTGGAAGCAAGTGTAGGTTACTTGTAAATGGGAATGGCCTCCCTGTTCCCAGTCCTAGTTTGCTTTAATATGTATATAATCCCAGGTTTTAATTTTTCACTTGTGGTCATAATCCCTACTCTCCTCTGCATCACTTAAAGATGTCAACTGGTGGCACAGATTGTAATAAAACAGCAGAAATATCCTGAATTTTACAAATTGTTTTGAGAACATGATCTTGGCTGTTTCTCTTTCACCTGTATTTTTAGTGTTGAGATTATTTTGTTTTTTGTGTGAAGCTTTGTGTAGTGAGTGGCCTGCACACACACATGGGCTCTGGAAGATGTTGCTGCCTGAGCAGTGAGATCAGTGCCCTGTTCCCATCAGAGAATATTAATTTCTGCTAATGAAATTTTGGAAGGGAGCATTTTAAGAAATATTTGTAGATAAACTTTTCAAACGAAACATCTTATGTGCAGAACCCTCAGCCCTATACCATAAATTAAACTGCAGGAATATATCAGGGCTGACATATTTCTCTCTTTATTTGTTTTTTAGGATTATAGGCTTGATGTGAAAAAAAAAAAAAAAGTGCTTAAATCCGTGATTTTTTTCCCTTGGTTATAATGGAGTCACTGTTCTTTCCTTGTCATCTGCAATGCTCAGATGCTTTTAATAAAATCCTCAGGATTTAAATTATTAACCATCTTTTTGGGATTACATTTTTTATTCCTCATTATGTGCAAAAGATATATATCATGAAATATGCAGCATGTAATTGTGATTAAAGTGTGCAGCCTCCTGAAAGATGGGCCTAACAGTTTGATACACCCCAAATTTAATTAGGCAGATAATGGGGTTAGAGGGGACATTTGTAAGGATGGGGTGGGGAAGGAAGTATTTGGAGTGATTTTTTTTTTTATTATTTTTTTTTTGATGGTGGTGGAAATGGGTATGGATGCAAATACAAATAAAGTCATATTTCTCTCCTAGTCTCCAGTTGTGTTGTCTTTTTTGTCTTGGTGTTGAGATTATCCATGAAAAACTGAATTTATCTGCACAGGGAGCAAGTAATTCAATGAGTTGCAGAATTTTCTACATAGTCGGGTCTTTTGGTTGTTCTTTCTTGGGAAATCAACTTTTGAGTGAAACCACAATAACTTTTCCCAGGTAGATTTCCTGGGCACGTTATTAAAGGCTGTCTCCTTTGCTTGGCTGCCTGCTTTCATGAGGGCTGCAGGAATTTGATAGCTCTGAGACCTCCTTCCTCCGTTGTAATTGGTCTCTCAGTTCCCAAGTTATTATGGGGATGAGAGGAGCAGGGGACAGGCAGACAGACACAGCCAATTTCATTGCACCAACCTCATTTCCGTAGGGAACTGGAATAAAAAAAAAATCAATTAAGGTTAAAGACCCTCCAGTCCCCTCCTTCAATTACTTGGGCAGAACAATCCTTTGGCTGAAGTATCCATGAGACACAATATCCTCCTCAGCCTTGTGCGGGAATAAATCTCTTTGGGCCATTGTTTGGAGTGTCCAAGTACGGGATAAACCCCTGGATTTTCCATCAACAGTAGCTGAGCTCGTGGAGCCTTTGGCAGCACCAAGATTCCCTGCTGTAGTTTGCAGGGATGCTGGTTCCTCTTCCAGCATCAGGAGTGTCCTGCAAGCTGCATTACCCTAAAGGAACATGGTCCCATCCTGCTTTTGTTTCAGCATCAAACAGCCTTAGTGCTGCTCATTAACCAATTTCTTCTCTCCTCTTGTATTTTTTCCACATTCTGGCAATCTCAGTGGTCTCCACATAATTCTGTTTAGTCTACCTCCCCACTTCACTGGTAATTTTTGTTTAAATATTTAACATTTCATCTTCTGCTCCTACAATCAGAAATAATTCAAGTATAACTTCAAAGTGTCACAGACACAAGAGGTTGAATGGAACCATCACCTTTTTACAAGCCATTTTCTGGACTATCTTCTAAATCACCATCAAAATCCCAAGCTAAAACAAAACCCCAAGCAAACAGGTTTTTATTTGCAGTTCTGACTGCAAACCAAGCCTATATGAACAGTCTGAGTTTATGATCTCAAAAGGAGCAAAAATCATCAATTTTCTGCGATCCTGCTTTACCCAGTGGAGATTTCCAGATTCAACTCTTTGGGGCTCTAGTGCCCTTTTCTTCCTCTTATTTCAGTATTTGTTTTGCTAACAGCTTGCTCTGCTGTGGAACTGGTTGCTGTAAAGAAAAAATCCCCTTGTTTGCCTAGAATCTCTATAGTGAGGGATTTTGTTTGTGTGGAGAGAAGGAAATGAAGGATGGAAATGTTAATAGAGGAAGCACACATGTTTCAGATGATGTATTATATGTATCCCTTGTTTCATATTTGACTTCTCTGCGTTTTTCATTTCTCCAAGGATGCTTTATTAAAAAAAACCCAACAAAAAAAGAAGTGATGCTTTTCCTGTGCATCAACTTGAAGACATTTTTGTGGGATTTTGTTGTAGCATCACTTTAGATTTTAGTTCTTCTTGGAGACATGTGGAACCAGGATTCCAAACCTGACCAAAACCTTTTCAACTCGAGGGATTTGAATTTAATTTCAATTTACTGCCTTGCTGTAAGGCTGAGAGACAATTCCTCTGGCTAAACTCAGTGAGGAAAAACTTGTTTCTCCTGGCACAGCATCAACCTCTCCATCAAAATGGTGGTAAATAAGGTTTTCCAGACTTTATTTGTAACTACAGCATCAGAATCACCTTTACAGGCAGAGAAATATTTATTTAAAATTTTAAACTCCTAAAACAGAGGCTGTGGTTTATATCATTTGCATGTAATGATCATGGCCATTATTAATTCCCCCAGTAACTCTTTGCTATTAGGACAAAATTGCATTGCAGGACAGCAAGTATCTACCAGCAGGTATGGTTATTTTATTTATTTATTTATTTATTTTTAGCTTCTAATGCAGCAGCCTTTCTGTTAGATTTACCTTTAACCTAAAATCTTTCACCCGTTATCTATAATGTATAATTATAAATACATTGTAGTCTAGAGTAAGTACAATTAAAATGGGTAATTAGTTTCCCTCCCTCTCTCCCATCCTCCCACCCAAGTCCTTAGGTTTAATTTTCATGATTATGTTAGATTATGAGTCATTTTAAATCATGGTATCCAGTAGAGACTACTCCTACTCTGCAGCTCTTTTCAACAGTTGTTTATGGTAGTTTCAGCCTCTTTCTGCCTCTCTGAGGCTCTTTATTTTTAAAGCAAGGCAGACAAGGCCTAAAATTATTCCATTAAAGAGGTGCAATTTTTGTAATGGGACTTAGAGTGCTCTGCAGAAGTGCAGGCAAGTTTCTTCAATATCCTGAGCATTATTCGCTCATTTAGTTAAATGATGTTTCTAATTCCCTGGTAATTACATGTAATGAGGCACTCTTTCTCTTCTTGATGAGACTTTAGCTTAATATGAGATGTCGTATTTTTTCTTTCTTTTTTTTTTTTTCTTTTTTTTTTTTTAGGGATAATTACCCTTCCCAGGAAAAGCAGGGGGTTTGTTGTGCAGAATATATAGCAAATTATTTTATTTCCTGCCATCTTGACTGCCAGTAAATTATAAAATTAAGTTTCAGTGGAGCATTAGCACCATTTTGGAAAGGCTTGAGATTTTTTTTTTCCTTATTCATGTATTGATGTCCTTTGGGACTGTTGAGCTATTATTCATAGAATGGATGTTTTTCTGCCAATTCCTAGTATTAGATGGTATTGAAGCAGCAACACGGGTTTAATTTTTTTGCCTGGATAATATCCAGTACAGAATGGTCTTGTTAGGTGCTTTTTCTATCAGGTAATTATAAAGTTTTACTAACACTTCCCCCCTTCCTTGGTGACTAATTAAATTTATTTTTATGCATGTTGTAATATTAAATGCTGGGGGGCTTTTTGTTTTCAATTTTAGATGAATGTTCATAGATTTCTTGCACAGTACAACATTTAGATGTCACTGGAATGAATGAAAAGCTGCAGGATACAGAAAGTTAACAACAATAATGCAGCATTTAACTCCATTAAACATGAAGTCAACAGTGATTTAATTACTCTTAGTTCCCTACATTTTGTCAGTGTAGTTTCCTTCCTGTTATTCTGATAAGGTGATTTTTGTCTGGGTTTTTTTGTTTGTTTGTTTTTGGGTTTGGGGTTTTTTGTTTGTTTGGTTGGTTGGTTTTTTGTTGTTGTTGTTGTTGGGAGGTGGTTTGTTTTGTTTTAAAATTCAGAATACTGTAAAAATTATGAATAGAATACCATTTAGGAGTCAAATTTTATAAGGATGATCTCTGCACTGGGAGCTGAATTGCCATTTTTAAAGTCATTTAAATGTCTAATTCTTACAGGAAGTTCAGGGGTAGGTTTATCTCCCCTACCTTCAGCTCTCTCAAAGTCAGGTTTGTGGTTGAAATGAGGAAGGCACCAGGCTCCCCTATTTCCAGTGTTTGAAGTATTGTTAAATAACAGCTGTTTGTGCAAGACACATCTGTTCTGTGCCCTCACCTTGCAGGAGGAAAGAAACTAAAATCTAACTCCCTTGGTAGGGGCAAAGCCTCGTTGTCCAGCAGGGGTGGCTGGAGAGGGAATGGGAGCAAGGAAGGTGATGTTTGCTATCAAAGTCTTATGTTGCTTCATTTCCTCTCTTTGGAAGAGACATTTTTGCAGCCAGCTGGGTAAATTTACCCTGCTCATCTTGGCAATGGCACATTTGGAAAAGAAGGCCATGGAAGAAGCTTTATTAATATGAAGATGTATATTCCTATGTGAATATATATTTACACCCTTTGAAATTGATCACACTATTTACATGCTTTAAAACATGTTAATTTAAGGGTTTGGTGAGCTCAGCATCTGAATCTGTAGTGATCAAAGGACTAAGTTTTGAAACTGGTGGGCTCTTTTATCAGCAATGCACTTTTCCTGTCTAAGAACCACAGTGCTGCAAAGTTCTAAATATAAAGGCACATCTTCATGATAAAGCCAAGATTTTGAGAGGCTAAAGTGCAATCAGCAGTAGAAAATAAATGTCATAAATAACTTTTTGATCCCAAATACTGTGACCCCAATTCTATAGAAAGAAGCTGGAAAAATATGACTGCATCTCACTCTTTATTTCATCTTAAGCAATTTGACATCAATCAAATGACTATAGAGGCAAAGGCATGAACGTTTATTTCCCAGCCCACAGGATTGCTGTCAAATTGCAATTTTCAAAATTGAAAGAGTTGTTAAGCTAGATTTTCTCCATTTTCTTCCTAGTTCTTTCCCTCAAACTTTCAGAAATGTGCCTCTCAATTTCGCAGTGTACTATCCTACAATGTGCGAGGAAATTAAAGGAGCTCCTGAAAAAATTCCTCACTGTGCAGTGGTAAAATCTCATTTTCCTGTCTGCAACTCAGTGTATAAATCTAGAGGAAGACTACATCAAAGAACAGAGAATGAATGAAATTTGAGCATTAAGATAATGCCCTGGTGAGGCTGGCAGCTAAAAGGAACAAGTTTGGTACCTTCATGTTACGTGATTTAAAACTCTCTGGCCAAGGCTGGTTACTTCCAGCCTGCTGCAACTCTAAGTTTATCAAATACTGCTGAGGAGGGGAACCTGCTGCTTTAAGGGTTGTCAGCTTGGGGCAAAACCTTCTTCTCAATATTAGAGGGAGGCAGGACATTAAAAGCTTTTGCAACAACAAAAGTTGGAAGTTGGTTGAGATCTGTGGTGCCATTATCAGGAAAGCTACAGAAACCCTCTCTCATTAAGTTTCTCTGAGTTTCTGAAAGCCAAAGCTCCTGGATAGCCCTGAGCAGGTCAACGTGTCCCTCATCTTTAAAATCAACAATAATGTTCTGCTCATGTCTTCCAGCTGCCTCAGTCTGGTAGGAACTTCAAAGCCTGCCTAATATATGCAATTTTCTCTTAAAACAAGAACAACAAAAAGCTTCTAGTGGAGAGAGTGCCTGTCTCAGCTGTGCTGACCCACATTCAGCCCTGAACTCTGCCAAAGGAATTCTAGCTTCTTTCTAAGATGCTGCCACAACTGTTGGGGTGCAGGGTTGTTCTGAGGTATCAGGTGTGATGCAGGAGATAACAATCAGCTCCACAATTGGTTCAGTTCCACATTTAAATAAGTAAAAAATATTAGGCTTATATTATTAGGCCCTGAGATGCACCTGATGAGCAGGAGAGGAGTGAAGTTAACTTAGGCTGATACAGGAGTCTGAGCTCATCAGCACCTGATTTGCTATTTTTCAAACACTATTCTTCCCCAGTGTTTGGATTTTCCACTTTCATCTCTTAGTCTTCCTATTATTTACCTCTAGGAATTTATCTGATGAAGGAAAAAAGTAAAAGTGGGTGAGAGTGGAGAATAGGAAACCCAGTCTTTTCCCATTGCTCAGATTGTACATTTTATATCATCATGAGATAATGCCATGTTGTAAAGCTTCAGTATAAAACCCTGCAAAATCATGGCAGTTTGGGGTTTATTCCAGGGCTTAAAGATTGGCAGGTGTCACCACGTTGAGATGGTTTTGCTTGTGAACACACAGGCATTCAGATGTGTACATGAGGCAGTTTTGGACAGACAGTGCTGGAGAATTATCCCCAGTTCTTGAGTGGAAATGCTGATAAAGAGGCTCAAACTCCCAGCTGGTGCTGTGTGGGGTGGAGTTGAGCAGACCAGGCTGGCTGCTCCTTGTGCCTGCCAGATGTGAGATGGGGAGTAGTTGTTTGAAGAAACGTCCATCCTCTAGGAGAAGGGTCCATCCTCCAGGAGAAGGTCCATACCCCAGGAGAAGGGTCCATGCCCTAGGAGAAGAGTCCATGTCCTCAGCGAAGGGTCCATCCTCCAGGAGAAGGTCCATCCTGTAGGAGAAGGATTGATCCCCCAGGAGAAGGATCTATCCCTCAGGAGAAGGTCCATGCCCCTAGAGAAAGGTCCATGCCCCAGGAGAAGGTCCATCCTCCAGGAGAGAGAGGGGAAGGTCAGCCCTGCTCCAGGTGGGCCTTTCAGCCTGGGTTGGGTTGTGTGTGAGGAAGAGAGAGGTGGATTTTTCCAGGATTTTGCTCTGCTGGAAGACATGTCCAACAGCCTCGGATGCTGCTGGTCATGGGAGTGTCGGTCAGTGCATGGAGACCTGTGTGCCAGCACTGGCCTGAGTCCAAGACTCCTTTCACAGGGGCTAATTAGGAGCCATCAGATTAAATTCCCTGTGACTTCATTAGTATCTCTAAGCCAATGGCCTGCAGGCAAAGCCCCTGTGAGTAAATCAGAGAAATAACCATTTGTTGACGTTTCTGTCTGTCAGCCCCAGACGTGGGCCATGTCCTGCTGGTAATGTGGCTCTGTCACATGCACTTACACCACTGCACAGAGTTCAGATTGTTACAAATGCCTTTATCCATTCCCATTGACATTTTAAACAAACGGTGATATATTTAGTACAATAATTACAGTTATTTGATTACCTTTCTTTTAGCCTGAAGTAGAAGGCAACTGACAGATGTGAATACCTCTGAGACCAATACTCTGTAATAAACTAACATTATTTATTACAAGATGCATTTTATTAATAGGAATTGGCAGTAATTAATTCAGTAAAGTTGATGTTACTAATAATTACATGTAATTCATGAAATATTTATGAAAGAAAACTGTGTATAAAAATGATGCAAAGGTCATTTAGCTAATTAGTTAATAAATGTCACCAACATTTCTAGTGAGTCTTTCCAATTCTGAACAGTTTCAGCTTTTTCTGAGGGAAATGCTTCTTGAAACATTTCGTTTTGGTGCGTGACATCCTGAGATGGAAGTCAACATTTCTGGTTATTGTTTTGAGCCAATGCATGTACTGTTTCCTTTGCTAATCCACTTTGGCCTCTTTCCTTGTTCATAGTGAAAGATCCTAATTAGAGATAGCACGAGCTCAATCTAATTTAGGTTATCAGTGAGTTGCGGTGTCTCCCAGTTTAAGGATATATGAATATATCTCTGTCTTTTTAACTTGATTCCACTGACTTTCCATGGAATCAAATAACCATCATCCAAATTAATAGCTGACATCTGAACTGGAAAAATCTTAATGTCATTTCTGCCCGGATTGAATTCAATGGCAAAAGAGCCCATTGACCCTGTGAGCTGCAGGATCAGACCCTGAGCTGCTCCATGGTCATGGCTGGAACTGTGATTTTGCACCAGTTTTTTGGGAGCCTTTGCCATGGGATGTGCCAGTGTTATTCGCAGAGGAAGGTGCAGAATGAGGTTCTCCAGCCAAATAGGGTGTCCTGTATAACACAGGACAGAGATTGTGTTTGGTCAGTGCCAGTTTTTCAGAGATGGTCGCACAGTTTGAAGCACCAAGAGTCAGAGAATCCACAGCTCCTTGCCATCTTCAAACCTGGGTGGGATCTGGCTTCAGTTTCCTGCCGCAAGTCTTCATCAAACACAAATTACTGGGCTCAAGGAAGAGTTTTGCCGTATTTTGCTGTATTATGCTGAAATTCCTTGTTGCCTTCTGAAGAAAGGCAGACTTGGTGATCTAATCATGTTCTTGTCCATGAGTCTGTGAGAGCCACCTTTGCACATCCCTCATCCTGGCATTGCTCTCTGCTCAGTCATAAAATGACCTTCAGCACTCTGCCTTTTGGCACAGGAGGGAATTGCTCAAGGACTTCAGGGATGAGGGAGTGAAGAGAGCAGTATGCTCACTGCCCAAAATCCAGGAGTGAGGAGTGGAGACCAAGGGCTGATGTCACTTCTGCACTGTGCTCTGTGGGTGGGTTAAACGGTTCTGAAGCAGCTCTGGGCAGGGAGATGGACACAGGGCTGCCCTAAATCAGAGAGGGGATGTCTTGTAGTTGAGTCTTCCTTGAAGAGCTGTTCTCTGTCTCAGTTATTATCTCATTATGGTTCCTTGCTGCACTGACAAGGAGCTCAGCCATCCATTGCCTTTGAGGTCCTCAAAAGCAAACCTGTGTGTGGAGCCAAAATTCCTCTTGTTTTTGTGAATGGGAGACTGCTGATCACTGAGGAAACTTTGGTTCTCAGAACTCACTCCTCAAGTTTGCCATTCACAACAACAAAATATCCAAGGATCACCCCTTTATTAAGTGCCAGGCTCAGGCACTTCCACATGCCATTTACCATGAACATGAACTTACCATGAAGCAGGAATTTATAAACAATATAAAAACTAAATGTTTAATCTTATAAATAACATCCAAACAATAACATGACCATCATAAGTTATGAAGTGGAAAAGAATAATTGTGTTTAGCTATGAGAGAGGTGTTCTTAACACCCTTGTGGTCCCTACTGAGGTGGCCCTGTCCCTGGCTGATGGCATTCCCTATGGGAAACACATACCTGTGTAGTGTTGAAGAGGATGAGCCAGAGCCATACCAATCATTTGGTCCTCCCCTACTAAATCCATCTCAGGTCATTAGTAAATGACAAGGTTTGGCCTTGCAGTACTATATAGCCTAAGTGAATAGGGAAACAATTTTCTGAGATTATTTTAATTGCCTGCCTTGGAAAATAAAAATGAGAAAGCTCTTGTTATTTTCAATTAATAAACAGGCTCTCAGGAAGAAAGAGCCTCGGCAGCAAGCAGGAGGAACGGCAAAACAAGGGAAGGGAAATATGCACAGGAGGGGCTGTTGTACAGGACATGTACAAACCCACAGCACCTCTGCCTGCTCTGTGAACCATCTGAGCCTTTACTGCAGCTCCAAGCAGCCCTCCTGATGGGCAACAGCCCTGGGGAAAAACAGAGCAACCTTGAATTGCCTCAAATACGCTCCCTGACCAGCAACTGGCCCTGATGGAACAATCTGAAACTCTCTGTCTCCTTATCTCCTGTCGACATCATTTTTCAGAAGGGGCAACGGGACCGAATTAAATCGTTGTGCTGCAGACAGTCTGTCTGATTGCCTTGTGGCTGTTGCCCGTACTGAAGATTTCCTCGAGCAGTTTAAAACTAAGTCAAGAGGAAAGTTCATGTGTGCTCGTGCACAGAGATGCACACAACCCTGTGTACCTCCCTTCTCTTACACTTACTCAATTATGGGATACATTTACAGCTTAAGGAATTCAGAGTCCAGTTCTTCAATGCCACGGCCAGTTCCTGATGGTTGAAAATGTCAGGAATCCCCTCTCCCTCCATGTTTTGGGCTTTTTTTTTTTTTCCAAATCCAGACTAGGAACTTGAAAGAAAGAAAATAACAAGATGGATATAAATTAGTTTAATCCAAATATTATTTGTGGAAAGAAGCATAGGGAAGTGTGACTGGCTGTGCTTGTATCTGATTTGTTGTGTTCACTTAAGGCAAGAGAAAGAGGCTTGGTTGTCTTTGTCTCTGGTGTGTTTTGAGTCTTCTTCTCATATATGAAGCCCAGCTTGTCTGCAGAAGGTTTGATTTTGGACTGAGCTGCAGCAGCTGGGGCTGGACAGACACAGTGAGCACAGTGGAAGGGGGAGAGGCTGAGAAATGAGATGTGCTGCAAGCAGCAAATGGATTTGGAGACCTTGATTGCTGTATAACAAGAGAACCCTCTGGGATTTATTTTACCTACTGGTGAGCAGGAGAGAGCTGTGTTCTTGGGACATCTTTCTGAGGAATGCAATGCACAGTCATCACCTTTGGATTGTGTCCAAGTGCTGCTCAGAATCCCGATGGCTCTGGGGCAGCATTAAATCCTGGTGGATGTCACTTCACATCCCACTATGGATGCACCTCCTGGAGCACAGGGCTGAACGGAGCATTCCTGCTCCAGCAGAGACTTCTCTGCCTCGGGGACAGGGAGGTTTGATCCTTAGGAAGAAAGGAGGAAAACCTTCTCTCCTGCCCCAGCCTGTGGGTTTTGGGCTGTATCACCAACTGATGCTCCCAGATCTCTCCATGTTGCTCTGGAAGGATCCAAGTCAGGTCTCCTTGTGTGCCTCAGTACTGAGGACATGAACGGGGACAGGGACCAGCTGTGTCTTCAGCATGGAGCAACTCCCCACGGATGGAGCAATTTCAGTCAGCAATTAATGCTGTTGGCTCCTGCTTCAAATCCTGAGCTTCTGCGATTGCCCCATCTCTACGGACTCCAGGACAACGCTCTCTGCATTCCTGCTCAAGCCTTGCTTCTTTGTTTCTTAATGTCTCAGAAAGTCACGAACCAGAGGGTGAAATCCTCCTAGCTAACTCTATAAGGACAATATAAATACCTGGGGAAGGAATATTCAATAATTTCTGTGTTGGGAGCTAACTTGACCCAGTGTTTATTCTTGTATTAATATAAACCACAGGTGTTATCAGTAAAGAAGCAAATATGGAAGACTGGTAATTGTTTCTTCAACAGCAAATTAATATATATAAAATGAATCATTGCATGTTTTAAAATATGCAGATAATCTATCTATAGCTATATCTATATCTATATATTGAAAAATAAAAGAATTAACAGTTTGTAAGAGGAAAGGCAGCACACACAGGGCTCTTCACCACCCCAGACACAATTTTGCTTTCCTAAAGGATCCAGCCCCTGATTTTTGTTGTTGTCTTATGCCTGCCCAGCCACAGTCCTAACACTCAGCATTCACAGGCAAAGAAGACATGGTGAAATTTAAAAAAGACTGAGGAAAGTCAAGAGAACAAACCCACACTCTTTTTCTAGGAAAACTTGGTGGAAACCCTAGAAGGTGTTAAATTGATTTAATCCTTGCCGTGTTTTATTTGGCTGCTGTTGGTTTTGGCATAAGAAACTAGTTCTGCTATTTTAGCCAGCATTTCTGAATGTACTCTTGAACATGGGGGTGTTGTTACAGATGATTTTAGAAAAAGCTGCTTTAAAAAAAACAAAAGCTCTCCCACACAGTAGAACAGAAGATTTCTAAAGCCCTTTCCCTTCTCTTTCTCCTCGAAAACACATTTGTAACCATTAGTTGAGTGTCACGTTTCTTGATGGGGGTATTTTGTCCCTTTGCATCCCCTCCTAAGGGGGTCAGGGCTGCTGCCTCTCCAGCCCTGCTGCTCATGAATCATCTCAGGCCAGAGGGCTCCAGGATTTGCAACTCCCTTCCTGCTGCAAACTTTTGGAGAGGCTTCCAGTTCATGGAGAGGAAGGATCTGTTCATTGATGGGACCATTGCATTAGGAACTCATTAGAAGTACTTAGAACCAGAGGTCCTCTGTTGTGTTTTACTCTAAAAGCAATATATCTTGTCACTGCCAGAATGTAATAAGGAATAGTCTAAAAACTCATAGAAAAAACAGAAGTTCACACAAGCCAAGAAGCTGTAGCAGAATAGATACTTTCTTTTAATATCTCGTGCTACTACAAGTCCAATAAAAGTCATGAAACTGGAAACTTTATTTATTTCTTTCTAAACAGGTAAATTCTGTGTATATTAAGCTTACCTTTTAAGTATGCCTAACGAAAACTGATTAAAATTCGAAATAAGGAAAAATATTTCCCCCAGAGACCAATTTCCTGTTGGAATTGTTGACTTTATCTTCCCATGCCCTACATTTGTCAATATTGGCTGTCACTGCTGTCGTGTAGTCAATTTGTCTCCTTAGACTTCTCTGAGATTTCTCTGACTTCATCAGTGCAAATTACTTTCTAAGCCTTGACAATATTTTGCTCCTCACCTCCCACAGCCTCTTACAACAACTTCTGGGTGGTTTGGAGACAAGTTTGTCAAAAGCCATGAGCTGAGTTTCTGCATTGCTTCTTTCAAGCTCTTAATATTACATAGAACTAGCAGGCTCTGTAAAGGAACGTTTTGTGATTTTTTATAACTCCTTTTAGATGTGAGAAGGTCTTACACTGATGAGCAGTTTATCACTGCCGGACAGCTACAGAGTGCATGTTTGGGTGGCCACAGAATTGCAGAATTGTTCAGGTTGGAAAGACCCCTGAGACCACTGAGTCCAACCATTCCCCAGCACTGCCAAGGCCACCCCTGCCCCGTGTCCCCAAGTGCCACACCCACATGTTTATTCTACTCTTCCAAGGCTGGTGACTCCACCACTGCCCTGGGCAGCCTCTTGCAGTGCTTGACAACTGTTTCTGTGAAGAAATTTTCCTGAATATCCAATCTACAGCTTCCCTGTGCAACCATTCCCTCTCTCCTGTCCCTGTTCCCTGGGAGCAGAGCCCGACCCCCCCGGCTGTCCCGTCCTGTCAGGGACTTGTGCAGAGCCACAAGGTCCCCCCTGAGCCTCCTTTTCTCCAGGCTCAGCCCCTTTCCCAGCTCCCCAGCTCCCCCAGCCCCTCCTGAAGCTCCAGACCCTTCCCCAGCTCCTTTGCTTTCTGCCTTTTTCCCTGTGTGTGTCCCCAGAAAGAAGCCTTACCCTGTTATGAAGTCACATTACCCTCGGGAGGGTAGGAAGGAACTGGGGGAGAAGTGGGGACTGTAAGTAGTTTACTGAGCAATCCTACAAATCACCCCCAGAATGGCAGGCACCTCTCCCAGGTATTTTTGGTAGGTTACCAAATGGAGCCGATTTCCTTTCAAATGCAAATCTGCTCGCTGGTGTAAAACTGCGAGGATTTGCAAAGTTATGTTTCTGAAGCAAAGAAAGTGCTAGCAAACGTCCAAACAAAAGCACCTTCTCTTTATCCAGATTAATCTGTATTATTTGCTACTATGAAAGAAGACTCAATAGGGCTTGTAATGAAACCAAACTTCAGAATTCCACGTGGCACCCCCAAGCTAAAGATTTTTAGGTGAATTGCTGTGGCTTTTTGTACAGTATATGATTTCCATATTGTTTGACATGTTTTCACTTGACATCAGATTAGCCAACAGGTTAAATATTGTGGTTGCAAAGTGTTAATTTAGCACGCTTGCAAATTAGAATTTTAACATATTTGGAATTTTGATGAGACTAAAAGGCAAATTGTAATGTTTAAAGCAGCTGATTTTAGGTGCAGTTCAGCAATTAAGTTAATTTCGAGCTTTCTGATGCTGAGAAGGCCACTTAGGGCTGATAATAGCTTATTTTCTCAGATGGAGATTGAGGAGCTGACTACAAACTTCCAAACGAACACATGTGCTTGATTTGTCTATTTGTATTCAAGTTTACCTTTTCTGGTTGTCAGTAACACTACCCCACCTGCCCTATACAGCCTGTAGTGCTCAAACCTATTTGGAAAATCATGTGAATAGGGATTTGCATCATTACAATTTCCTTTCCATTTAGGAAGCATCTGCTATATCTTTAAAAGTAACAGGTTTGAAGAGGCCACAGGCTGTGAAGCAGACTAAACCATTATTAAAATGAAACAAAAACTTAAAAAAAAAAAAAAGCTAGCTGGACCTAATTCAACAGCAGTTTCAACATCTTTGGGTTTTTTTTTTACTCTTTTTACCTTGAAAAGGTTAAAAGCATTTGGGTCCTTGTGGAAGATGTAATTGCATTCCAGCCTTGTTTATGTGTGAATCTAAAGAATACTGATAATCTGCCACGTGAAAAAGTTCTGTTCTTCTGCTAACAGGCAATTCTTCTTGCTCCTAACAGATCTTTCTATTAAGAAAATAGTTAAGGCCTAATTGGAACTTTTATCTGCACCACGTCGCACTAACTGATCAACCATTGCCAGCAGTCATATAAATGCTGTTTTAAGCACCTCAATTGTACAGATCCAAGTGCTGCAATGAAAGAGGGAAAACCTCAGCTGCAGGTTTTTTTCTTAATAACAATTAAAAAGCAAAGTTCTGTGCAGATGTGCTCGAGCAGGTTAAGTTAACAGTATTATCTTGTTAATCTTCATGCCTGTCATTTCCACGGGCAGCTGGAGGTTTTGTCAGGGGAATCGACTCATCCCAGGACATTTCTGTCTCTAATTGGGATTTCTGTTATTTTGAAGATGGGCAGTAGCATCGTGATGCTGCTTGTTTGCTATTTATCTCAAAGGAAAGCTCTAAACCAAAATATTTCAGCCAGACTTGGTCCTTTAATCTGCCTACATCATCAGTGGGAGGCTTACAAAAATAAAATCCAAATTCTCTGATTTTCCTGAAGTGGGACACACAGTCTCCTCCCCAGCTTCTCTCTGTTTCTCTGCCCATGCTCCAGCTTTGCAGGAAAAGAAAACAAACCCCATTTTAAGAATTGTTTTAGAGACTTTGTTTATGTGTCAGTTTGTTCCACTTTGAGTCAGTGCCTGGAAGTTTGACTTTGGCTTCTCCCGAGTCTCATTGCACACATCCCAAATGGAAAGAAAAAATATAACTGCTTTCCAAAACCATTCAGCGTTGGGTTGTGCTTGCTTTCAGAGGGAGCAGGGTTTAGCCTGGGCAAAGGGAATCCCATCCCAATCTGTGTAGGAAACAGGGTCCAGAGAACACTTGTGCTGCTTTTGAAAAGTTACAGCCTGGATTTTCAGATACAGTTCTTTTGATTGTTTTTGCTTCTCTCTACACATCCCCTGATCCAGAAATAGAAACTTCCTTTTATTTCCCTGGTAGTATTGCTGGTTTGTACTGGCTGGCAGGCACCACAAAGTTGCTATCAGTAGGGTTATTGTGATGCTCATTAGAAAATTGTGTTTTAAATGGGATTTTGGATGCTGAATGTTGGACTTGGGAGGAGAACTTGACTATGAAACAGCAATATCAACTCACTCCTTGAACATGAGGCCTTTTAAAATGAGGATTTCATTCCATCTGGCACTGTCAAATTAATGGACCTCTAGAGAATAGGTCATTGAGCTCCTTCCTCGTCTCAAGGCAGAACTGGACATATCCCAGTCATTTGGAAGAAGGAAAGATGAAAACTGTCTTCCTGAAGTCCACCTCACTGGAGCTGAGTATCCCAGTCATCATTTCCTGGAGTGCAGGATGCCCTGGGAGCAGGGACACAGCCAGAGTGGGCTGATGGAACATGGAGTGGTGGGGATGTGGCTTCAGTGGGGATTTTTTGGCTGCTGATGGTGCTTCAGTCATGTTTTGTTGGCAGTGATGCCCTGACCTGTGACTCAGGTTCCTTCAGGAATGTTTAGAGGTTTGGACTCTGCTGCTGTGGCCAAAGCTCTGATCCCTGTGGAGGGGATTTGCCCTTCCCAAGAAAGGAGGAATCAGAGAGGTGTGACAGAGGGGCTGCTGAGCTCTTGCTGAACCAGGAGGAATGGCTGGAGTGGTTTGTTGTGGTGCACCTCCACGTCCCAGTGGGTGTTTCCATTTTAGGAAAGGGGTTTGAGTTTCACCTCAGAACTTTTCAGGGAAAAGCACCAGAAACTTCTGTGTTTCCTTCACTATAATTGGTCCAGTGCCAGCACAAGGGCACTGGTTGGATCTTGGAAATGTTTCTCAAAACCTGTGGCTGTTTCCATTGGGCAGCAAGTAAAAAAACTCTCCAAAAAATTAAGTAGATTAGAAAGAGCACAGAGGTGCTTGGGGCTTTTTGGGGTGCCTTAGCCAGGTGTAAGGGGTTTCCCTGCATCTGTGCACAGCTTCTGCTTTTGTTTAGTGTAGTTTATTATATTCTCTTTAATTAAAACTTTTTGCTTTTCAAAGCACACCCTATCAGCCATCTCACAATTATTTTAAAGCCATTTCTGGGAGGTTGCAGGTCAGGCCCCAGAGCTTGTTACACCTTCATGGGGCTCAGAACACTGTGTCCATCACTCAGTCTGTGTCAGTGGTTCATCTCTCACACCAGCAGAACCAGGATGCTTGTCTGGGCTGGGGCTGCCTGTGTTTGTGCAGTCTCCAACATGGGGATGTAAAACTGCACGGAATGGTATGTACATACACACAATTCCTCTTTACTCATCCTTTCTTTTCCAAGGCTACTTTGATAAGGGGATTCCATTTGCTCCTCCAGACTTCTGCTGAGGCTGGGGGGGGGGTATCTCATTTCAGGGAGGCTGTCTGACACTCAGAGCATCACCCTGGCCCATTGTTTGCAGGAGCACGATGAAACTTTTGTGCCCTTGGTTGAGCTCCTGCCCCGAGGCCCCGCGCAGATCATTCTCCCTGCAATTAGTATTCACGGTTAGCTGAGCACAACTTCTACAACACATCTGCCCTGCTTTGAAGGTTGAGTTACATGGTTTCAAAGTGGCCAGAGGAAGGGTTCCTATATGAAGAAGATATCTGGGAATATCCATTGTCTTTTTGTGTGTTTAATGCTTGCATTTCAGGTAGGATTTCCTTGCTATTAATTCAGTGCTTTCTAATTTAGCACACTATAAAGTGGGACAGAGAGCAAGAATGCAGTGCTTTCAAAATATTCCATTGAATTTTGTTCTAGGTTTCCAATTGCTTTCTTGGATTTGGGAGAGGAGGTGGTATTTTTACTTCTTCAGAAAATTTTCATGTGCTATTTTTAAAGTTTTTGCATTTTTGCAAATGTAGCAAACTTTTTCCCCTCCAATACTCTATGTACAGAGACCTCACATATTTGATATTCAGAGAAGCATCACAGAATCATAAAATGACTTAGGTTGGAAAAGACCTTAAAATATATATATTCTGAATGTTGATATGGCCAACATGTCGCATAAATTCCTCCTTTGCTAAAAATATCTCCAGGTCAAAACTTCCTCCTTGTGTTTGATTTAATTTTTGGGATTTTTGATTTTGGCTAGGACCTGTCAGTGTGCACATGGCCCTCAAAAGAAATTTGTCCCCTTAAGAGATAAACTTTTAAAAAGGGATTATTCTATTGGCCTGTGTGGTAAAAGGATAGTTTGCCTGGGTTTTGAATGGAGAGTTATGAGTTCACTGTGACCGAAATACCAGTGAAAGTGTATCACAGGTGATCACTTTTTCTAATGTAAATCATTTAACATTGGTAATTTTCCTCTGTTGCTAATGCCATTAGTTATTTTAGAGGTAAAAAATAAAAGGATGTTTTACCTGCCTTCTTTTTTTACAATTTTGCTAGCTACCCATAGCTTAACTTAATGATTTGTATAAGTGATAGTAATTGCTGAAACTACAGTTGAGTATTATTAGCTATAAAATGAACATGGTTATATGTCCAACACAACTAGCAAGGAACAGAAATGCAGTTGTATCCAAGAGAAAATAATTACAGCAATAATCAGTGTAATTCATGATAATGGCTGAATTGAATTTCACACCATAGCTCCAAGCACTTACATTTAATGAATGTAGTTTGTGCTTGTTTACTAAAAAGGTTTTTAGCAGAAAATCGATAATGTAACTTCAGTGTTTCTAATTGCAAATGCAATTTTTTTAAAAAAGTAGTGGTTCAATAAGGATTTTGTTGGGAAAATTAAGGTATGTGAGTGCAGCAAATGCTGTTACTTTAATTAGGCTACCTGTACATTAGTGCTATAGTTCCTTAATATTTATTTATTACTCCATATTGATTAAAATTGGTTTGCATTCCTTTTTTAAGACCAGCTAATGTAATGAACATTGAAACTTTTCAGCAGGCTCTGGCTGTGACTAAGCAGATCATTTCTAATGGGACTGTCCTCACAAAGAGGTGTTTTTACCTTAAAAGCATTATCATGCCAGCAAGGAGGCGCAGGCCTGTTCTACAAAGGTGCTTTCTGCCTGTCGAATACAAAAGAGTTGCTCATCCTTCACGTGGAATGGCAGAATGAATAAAGTGATTGGCACTTGGTAGTATAATTATAATTGCTTAATTAGTCCGAGTGTGTTCTTGGCTTCATTTGTGGTGAGGGAAACTGCTGGGTTTGAAAAATGGGGAGGAAGCTGAGGAATGCAATGCCAGGTGAATTTTTCAGTTCCTTGGCCTCACAATTCTGGCTGTGGCCTCCTAGAACAGGTTGGAGGGGGTATGTAGAGGTTATTGGGATATACAAGTAATGCCTTAAGTTTGAACTTTCATGTATTTCAGGTTCTGTGCTGCCCAGGGGGGCAGTTCTGAGCTCACATTCAGTGTCACTCAGCTCTGCACAGAGCAGGGACACAAACCAAATCTTTTTCCTGCTGAAGACCAAGGACAACTATTACAAGTTTTCAGGTCCAAAAGCATGAACAACTGTGGGCTGAAGAGAGAAACAAGAATGAGGGGACTTCATAATCTGAAGCTGTAATTGGACAATTAAACCCCAGTATGCAAATGAACCAAAACATATAAAAGTGTGAGACCTCGTGACCAATTGCCCATTCTGTGTCCATTTTGTGTCCACCTTGGGTGCAGCCCTGGTCAGGCCCTGTCCTGCCCAAGGTGTGTCCTTAAAGGCCTTTCAATAAATCCCTACTTTATTCTCCAGCTCTGTCCAGTCTCTGTTCCAGGCCAGCCTTCCCAATGCATCACACCTCTAGCAAGGATAACCATAAATAATCCCAGAGACAGATTTATGGGATTAAACCCCACAGAGCTACTTTTACTGAAGTCAACAGCAAATCTCCCACTCTGTTGCCTGGTGGATCACAGTGACTGGTGCCCGTCTGAGGCTGGGCAGTACAAAGGAGGTGGGAGTGAAGGCAGAGCATTCAGAAAACAGAAGAAAGAACAATCAGAGGTGGGGTTTCTGGAGCTCAGCTACTTGCAAACACAGGTTGCTTTCACCTCTAGGCTCTTGGAGACAAAGGCCTAAGTCCTACATTGATGGGGAAAGGAGGAAGAACTGTAACCCCCTCCTGAGCTTTCTCACACAAGTAACTGAGACACCTTTATAGTCTGCAGAGAGAGTTTTGAATGGGTCAAAAATCATGGTTAGTGGAGATGTTTTGTCTTAAAATCACAGAACCACAGAATGGTTTGGGGTGGAAGGGACCTCTAAAGCTCATCTGGTCCAACCTCCCTGCCATAAGAAGGGACATCTTCACATTGATGAGAAGAAAGTCATTAAGTCATGGGCCTTCCCAGTGTAAGGTGATGTCCCAGCTGGAGGGATGTCACCACCCAACCAGCAGCAATAATGTTGTAACTGGACTTAAACTGTGGCAGAAAATTAAGTGCAATTCACCAGGAAAATATTAGGCGATCCATAGGGGTTTAAAAAAATAAACCCTGATCACTCAAGACTTGTGCTCTGATTATTTTCTGCGGCTGCCTGCCCTCAGTGCTAGAACCAGCACTGCATTTTCTGCTGGGTTCAGTCAGGCATTTTACTCTACAAAAACAACTAGCTCCTTTCCAACCAATGATTACTTGTAATTATGCTTTCCCCTGCCATTATTCTAATAGACTGTCATGCTGCACAGAGGAGGCGTTGGGAGGCTGCTTTTATGGATGGACTGTTGGAACACTTAATATAGCTCTATTTTTGAATTATCAGGTTCTATCCTTTTGAAGTCTGTGTTAGTGGAACTCCTATTTATGAAATGTGCTGTGCTTAAAGGTTTGCTATTGATGAAGAGGTCCAACAGAGGCCTTTATCGTAAGTACTGTAGCATTCTCCCCGAGAAATAAATAGCCTTGCTAAAAGGTATGTTGTGTACCAAGGTTGCAAATTATCAGCCAAGCACCTTGTAACTGTATACTTCAAAAAATACCTTTCTGCTTTCTGTTTGTTCTCCTCTTTTCCACAACTTGAGCAGTGTTTTTAAAAAAACACATAAGGAAAAAAAAAATATCCCCCAGAACCCCAATCTGTTGGCTCTTTAATTGGACAGCATGTCCTCTTTGTAACTCTTTAATATACATATATACCTTGGCAGAAGGTGCTGTTTACAGGTGTGTCATTCTCTGAGTTTTGGGGGATTCCAACCACTGATTTATTGCAGGATTTCATCACCCTGCCAGCCCCACCAAAGCTGTGAGCTGAGCATTACTACCCAATTATCTAGGACAGGGTAATGAGAACCAGGCCATACCTACAGAAACAATGGGAAAAGGCAATCAGGTATTTTTAGTCCCCTAAGTGTTTACAGTCGAAGTCTGGGTAGGATGGATCTTCGCACCTTCATTTTTGGGTTGAAATTACTGGGAGCTCGGTGATGCAAGGTACTGCCTGTTCTTCCTCTCTTTTGAAATCAGCTCCTAAACCCTTTCTTTAATTATGCCACTGCTCTGTATCTTCAGATCTTTGAATCTGAAGACAAAGGGTGCTGATGATATGATATACATTGATTTCTCTATCTGCTGCTGAGCTGTACCCTGGTTTAAGTCCAGAATGAACTTGATGTCAATAAAATTTATTTCAAAAATTAAAAGGAAATAATAATTTTTTTTCATTATTTAGTTTTATGTTATCACAACATGGTGACTTCTCTGGGAGCTGCTACATCTAAACATACCTTTCCCGTCCTTGGGAGCCCTTCTCGGGCTGTGTTTACAGACCCGGAGTGTGCCAGGACTGGGGACCAAAGCTCCTGGTGTTCTGCATCTGGGGCTGGCAGGACACTGACCACACTGGGATGTGTCCCACAGAGTGGGGTGATCCTGACAGGGCACACTGTGGGGACAAGGCAAGAAGGTGTGAAGAGTCTGGAGCCCCAGGAGGGGCTGAGGGAGCTGGAAAGGGGCTGAGCCTGGAGAAAAGGAGGCTCAGGGGGGACCCTGTGGCTCTGCCCAACTCCCTGACAGGAGGGGACAGCCGGGGGGTCGGGCTCTGCTCCCAGGGAATAGGGACAGGAGAAGAGGGAATGGCCTCAAGATTAGCCAGAGGAGGTTTAGATTTGATTTAGGAAAAATTTCTTCACAGAAAGGATGGTCAAACATTAGAACAGGCTGCCCAGGGTAGTGGTGGAGTGCCCATCCCTGGAGGGATTTAAAAGCTGTGTGGATGTGGCACTTGGGGGTGTGGGGCAGTGCTGGGGAATGGTTGGACTCAGTGACCTTGGGGGGCTTTTCCAACCTAAAGGATTCTGTAATTCTTTGATTTTATGACAAGAGCAACATTGAGGGAAGCAGTGGGTGCATGAAACGAGGAGGGTGCCTCGTGGAGGGGTTTCCATTTAACACAACAAATAAGGCAAGTCCTGCTCTAAAGTGTTTATCTAGAGCTTTTTCCTTTGGAGCCGTAATGTATCAGAACCCTGACTTTGCACTCCCACATTCATCTTTGCTCATGTATTTTGCCCTCACCGATGGCTTTCCCCTTAAGCCTGTCTATTTGCCTGTAGATTTGACAGATGACAGCTTCTCTTTGGGATGTTGGATGGCGTTTGTAGGGCTATGATGCCAGGAGCGTTCTGAGCGCTGGTGTTGCATATTTATTGATCTCCATATTCCCAATAATCTGATGCACGTCACATTTGACAACATTATGTGGAGAGGTCAGCTGTATGGGGCTAATGAAACTGTTTCAAAGATGGATGTTGTTTTCCACAACATTAACCTTGCAAATAGCTGTCACTAGTGCATTTCACTATGGGGCTTGGCGTTTGAGAACCTCCTTTTTTTTATTGTTGATGTTAACATTAAACAAAACCTGGAGCCATTAAATCTCAGTATTTATATACAATAGGAAACATGGACGACATGGCATCACTCCAAATGAAAATCTTATTAACAGCACACGGTGCTTGTGGCAAAGTCCTGAACAATCTGAAAATTGGTTTGGCTGTCTGAAATGTTTGACAGATTGGCTAAGGATGATGTAAAAGGACTGAACAGGGAACAGCTGAATTCTAAGGATTAAAGTGGCAAATAGAAAGCCCTGATGTAATCAAAAAGCACATTGCACTTTCATATTTTACTGCGATATTACTCTGCTCACCAGGAGCTTATTACATCCAGGGCAATATAAAATTTAGATTACCTTTTTATTTTAAAATTATTTCGCTAGCATGCGTGATGTAATGAGGAGGCACTCAGTTTCTAAAGAGGTCTCTTGAAGTTCTTTTTTTCTTTAAAAAATACTGCTATAGTGATTTCAATATTTAATTGTAGGTTTTCTGCTGTCATGCTGAGGCACTTCAAAACAGGAGTCCTAAGGGCGATAAAAATAATCCTTGGAGGCCCCTTTTCCACATTACAGTGTTTGAGAACAGTTGTAGTAACTCTTTTTCGATGTCATACTGCATCTTTTGTAATGTAAATTTTGCACATACTTACAAAGCACAATTCCAAATATGATTTTGATAGGCAAGCAGTTTAGAAAGGTTTGTGTTGGCCATGTGAGCTGTGAAGTACCACATATATTTACAGTGTCTTCTGGGACTTCAGGGCGTTTTAAGTGAGAAAGAAAAAAAAATCTCAACCTTCATCCCGCTCTGGAAACTCACGATTGTGTTTTAATATTTTAAAGAGCACTTGGCAAATGCTAATAAAAAGCCCATTGACAAAGGGTGAAATTGTGACCCGTGCACAGAGTAAAGGTCAGATGATGGCGATAAGGGCAGCTGAATGTGCCTTCACAAGGTCGTTAAGGTGGCTTGGGCTGGAGCTGTTGCAGGGTCTCTGTGGAGCAATAGCTGCTGAGGCTGCTCTGCAGCTCCTGGGCAGCCCTCGAACACCAGGCAATAGTTTTATTGTTAAATCTTGCTTTAATAAAATCATGGATGCTCATGCAGGCTCAGTTTGGAGGTGACCCAAGAAAGGTGGTGGTGGGTGCCCAAATCATCACCTGATAAAGGCATCTCCCAGTTGAGCTTCATCAGCTTCAGATCATGCCCCTAAATCATGAAATCATCACTAGTTTGGGTTGGAAGGGACCTTAAATCCCATCCAGTGCCACCCCTGCCATGGCAGGGACACCTTCCACTGTCCCAGGCTGCTCCAAGCCCCATCCAACCTGGCCTTGGGCACTGCCAGGGATCCAGGGGCAGCCACAGCTGCTCTGGGCACCCTGTGCCAGGGCCTGCCCACCCTCATAGAGAGGAATTCCTTCCCAATAGCCCATCTAAATCATCCCACTTTCAGCTTAAAGCCATTCCCTTTCTCCTATCACTTCATGTTCTTGCAGAAGTCCCTCTGCAGCTCTCTTGTATCTCCCTTTAGGTTCCACAAGATGCTGCAGTGTCTCAGATGAATCCCTCCAAATGAAAGGGTAAAAAAAAGTTTGACTGAAAAGGGAAAAACTTAAGGCAACTTTTAAAAAATGTTGCCTAGTCTGAACCCATAATAGGTTGTGGTTAATGGAGGTTATTGTAAATTGTTCAAAAGTGAAATGTTTTCTCTAACCTTGCACCTGGACTGTCTGAGCACTTGGAGTGGAGAGAAGAAGCTTTAGGGGGATGCACATGGGTCAGGATGAGAGTTCCTGCTGTCTGGAGCTATCTTGTGATGAAAAATCTAGAAAGGTTAAGGCAGATGCTTAATTTTTAAACCCAAAAGCCAATGAAGTGCAAATTACCCCAGTAAACTCCTTTCTGTCTCTATAGAAACTTTCAGATAAAATGTTGTTTGGGCTTCTTTTGAGAATTTTCTCAAGAAATGGTCAGAAAGAAAGAGGGATGGACTTTTTATTTCATATTTATTTTATAGCATATCTTCTAATATGCAATTTGCTTCTTAAAATTTGTTAAGAATGCAAATATTCACAAGTCATAAAAAGAAGGTCTCTTCCCTCATTTTCTGGCAGTTTCTTTAGTGTCTGCATTATTTATTTAGTGACTTAGGATATGGTCATGGAGAGTTTCTCCAGAAGAAGAATCTAATGCCAAGTGAATGTTGTAGGGAGAGTTAAAACAGATGATTTATAACATCACTTAGTAATGCTTAACATTGTTAATTGAAAAAACATTCTTCTGTAATAATTCTCAGGTTGTGCAGTGTCATTATCACATGGAACTGTGCAAAATGTAATAAGTACATTTCTATAACATGATTTCTGACATTGCTAAGCTCACATACTATAAAATATTAAGTGCTCACCAAAAATGAATCCATGGAAAAAAAACCCCTTTTTACTCTAAAAACTAATGAGGTATGATTTCTTTTTATTTGTCTTTTGGGTTTAAAGCCTCCAGATCTAATTTTCAAGCTATTTTCTGAATCCAGGAGAGTTAGTTTATTTCCTAAGGAACACAGGGAGAGGTCAGTACAGCCTCTCATAAAGGCTCCAGGACCTCAGACTTTGGGATTTCAAGTGACCATGACACAAACAACTTTAACTGTCAGAAATGCTCTGGAATTTTTAAAAAATACAAAAAAATATTTAAAGATGTTAGCTTAACGGAGGGGTCTCCTTGCTGTAAAAACATCCATTTCTGTACACAGAGGCAAGATTCTACCCAGTATGGTGAACCTGGCTAATGTCCCCAGTCCATCCTGAGGTTTGGATCAAGGACCACATTTTTTGCTTGGCTTTACCATGACCTGGGATATTTTTCTTCCCCTCTTATTTTCTGAGAGGGGAACAAAGCTGTAATAAATGTTACAGCTTAGAGCTGGAGCCTGGGTGTGGCCCTGCACATTTTGGCTGTGCTGGTAAAGCGCAGAAAGGTAGGGCAAGGCCAGGATGGCTGCTCAGGTGTGAAGGATCGGGTCTCTCCTTTCAGAGGGGTCATTTGGCTTTGGCTGCCCCCTGAGCAGGGCTGGGGTTGTATCTCTGTCTGTAATAACGTGCTGTAATGCTCTGCCACATTGCCCTTAAAAACTGAGAAAACCTGCCCTTAATATCACTAATGTCTCCAAAATAGCGCCTAAGTTGGGACTTTGGGGGTGGAATGACTCTAGTTCTAGGCCTCTGGACAGAATCAAATTTATTCCTTAGGGAACCTCATCTTTGCCTCAGAACTGCAAAGTGCTGTGCACTCTACCCTGATTGTTCAGTAACTTGCAGAAATGAGCCCATATAAAGCATTAAAGAACTTCAGAGCCCTGTGTTTGATTGCATGGTGTTAGAGAGAGAGGAAAGATGTGAACAGCAGACACAGGACCCAGGCCAGAGACCTGAATTAATGGCGAGCTCTAAGCAGCAGCTCCTACCTGCTGGGAGAAGTGAAAGTGCTGCTGGGGTGAGGATTTCAGGGTTTGCATCAGAGTCCTTGAGACCTCGTGATAAATTAATTGTTTATAAAGTCAGAATTCATTAGTTGCCTGTCTAAAAAATTATATGGGAACTGCTATTTATGCTGAAGTACAACCACGTGAATTCTGCTCTCTGCAATTTCTGCTTGGCATCATCTCAAGGATGCCCATCTGATATCCACCCATGGATGTTCACATCTGCTTTTCTCCTGGCTCAAGGGACAGGTGAGAGCCTGATTCCATCTCTGATGGACAGGATGTTCTTGCTCTATAGTGTGTCATGTCACTGGATTGGACGTTATGGAATTTGTTTTTACTGAAAAGGTTGTTGAACAGTAGAACAAGCTCACCAGTCAGGTGTTAAGGCTGGGGATGAGGAAGGAGAAAAGAGGGACACAGGAAACCGTGGGAGACATTTGCCCATGTCACCTTTCCAAGGAGCTTGGTTTATAAAACCAAAAGGACAATATAACTCAAAGAATTACACTGCTTTTCTGGTGGTGCTTTCTTGCTCTGGTAGCACTGAGGTTGTATCTACACCAGCAGTGGGTGCTCCTGGGAGCACACAGGGTACCACAAGAGGTGCCTGCCCCACCCAGGATGGGACCTGGGCATGCAGAGCTGGGCAGGATGGATCCATGGCTGGTGATGGTTCCAGTGCCCCCAGGATGGGCTCACACTGAAACCCTTTGGAGGCAGACCAGGGCTCCCCACTCACCTGCCGAAGAAATGCAAAACATTTGTGCATTGATGGGTTTGGTTTCGCAACACCTCAACCTGTTTAGAATCAGCAAGTGCAGCAAACGGGCTCTTAAATGCAGGTTAAAGGCCTGGATGCAATACAGAACACCTCAAAAAGACAACCTAAATTTTTGCCATTTTAAACTTTGCATGGCTGGCGTGCTGGAGCAGCCCCCCAGGTTAATGAGCCGCCAGTTTAAACAGCAATTGGGGAAGTTGGTTATAAATACAGAGCAGTTTGCTTTTTGCCTTCCTGTTGCTTTCCCGGCCTTCCAAAGGCCTTCCACTGATGGAGAGCTTTTAATTTCACATTTTGGCCCCCACCACAGGTGATAAACAAAGGTTTCCCATTGCTGTGACTCGGGTCAGCGCTGTAGCCTCAGCGTCAATCCCGCTGCCTGTAATTACACACAAAAGGTTACCGGGATCCACGGCTAATTTGCAGCCTCTGTTTAGCAGAATTTAATAGCAGGTATTACTGGTGCAGCAGTAATTAAGGACCTTTGTCAATAAGACGGAATAGATGGCCACACTTTGTTGTAATCATTGGACTTTTGAGAACCCAGAGGAGTGAAAAGCAGTGAGAGGAGCAATCCATTTCACGAATAACATGGCTGTCCTTTCACCCCCCCAACTCCCCCCCGCCTCCTGAAACCAGCAATGGAATAATAATTCCCCCAAGCAATGAAAGTACAGGAATAAAAGTACTTACCCTCCAGCCTGTGATTTTTTTTTTTTTTTTTTTAACTTTTTATTTACTCTACTGTGCTTTTTATTTGCTTCGGGCTGCATTTGATGAAGTATTGTTTAAACAGCGCCGAGCAAAATGGATATAGGGAGATGGAAAATAGAAAGAGGAGGAATTTTAACCAGGTGGATATATGCATTTGCCTTTAAGGTGGATGGCGTTGGGTTTATCAATTATTTCCTCTGGATTAAAAAAAAAAAAAAAAAAAAAAAAAAAAAAAAAGAGAGAGAGAGAGAAAGAAACGACAAAAACAAGTGGCTCGGTGAAGAGGTGCAGAGAGTCATTTAGAGCTGTCTCTGCACAGAGGGTTCAGCTGTAAATGGGTCGCAAACAACGAGCAGGGAGTGAAGTTGGTGCAGCGTTGTGCCCCCCCTGCAGCACTAATGTAGCCCTGAATGGGCTGGCACCGGTTGGAGAGCCCCAGCACAGACACACACACACACACAGCCTGGCCCAGGCTGGGGAGCTGCCAGCCCGGGAGGACACAATTCAGAGAGTGCTTTAAGGTGTACACTCCTCGCAGTAATTGGTGAAGAAGCTGCATTTCACTCCCTGCTTTTAATAGCGGTTTGAGTAGTGGCTCTTTATGAAGGCTCTCTTTTTTTAAAGCAGCTTTAACTATACCCTTTCTGTCAGTAATGCCTGAAAAACTTCTACCTTTAATCATTCCTGGATCAGGCAGCAAACAAGCAGCTCCTTTTCCTTTTTCAATTACGTGCTGGATATTCAGCACACATATAAAAAAGGGGGAGAAAAAAAAAGAGGCATCTTGAGCCTATCATGTATTAAATGCAGCTCTTTGCTGCTGCATTAAAATAACACCAAGGACCTGGTTTCAGCCAACAAAAGCCAGAAATATAAAGTTAAAGCTGCAGTGCTCTTTTTTATCTGCTCCATTGTGGGAAGGCATTGTAGCACTCTTAAAACAGAGGGACATTTTTCCATACCTATGGGCGATGATACTTAGCTAAGAGATCCTGGCCTTTGTGATTCTGAGACTTGTGGCAAATTTTTTACGGCGTCTTGTGGATGGATTCTGTTTGATGCTGTTCCTGTGAGGTATGGCTTTTTTATTTTTTTTATTTTTTTTATTTTTTCTTTTTGGCACTGCTCTTTCAAGAAGGGAGCCAGGAAACAGCAAACTGGTGCTTTGGCTGAGTTTGTTTTGAAGGTTCCCATCTTGATGGAGGTCCTCATCTTAATGAGTTCACTTATGTAAGATCAGGCAAATGGGCCTTAGTAGACACTTGCCCACAAAAAAAAAAAAAAAAAAAAAAAAAAAAAAAAAAAAAAAAAAGGATCATTTCATGGAAGATCCAAGGTTAAAATATGAAGGAGATTGAAGGTCAGGGTTGGTATGAATCAGGAACATAATGAGAAAAATACCAGGACTAGGAATTGTATTCAGTATTTTTGAGTCGATAGCATTGTATCGTATCTCATATTTATTTTTTCTCCCAACAGAAGACCAACAAGTTGTGGAACAATGCAGAAAAAATTCTGGAATGTGTAGAGAGAAGGGAAAACTGATGGATACAGCCTTTTGGTGGATGAAATTTGCAGCAGCCTCCTTTGGAAAAGGTGGCATTCTTGATGGAATGAAAATAGAAGAGAAATTCTTTGAAGTTGAAATGTTTAGTAACAGCTCTGATGACTCCTAGCTGGAAAATCAGAGTTTTCCTTCTGATCAATGCTGGTTTAGTCTGCAACAGATAAAAATTAAGAGAAAATGTCAACAGACAAGAATATTGCTGCAGGATAATGGTGCCCTACTGCTACCCAAATGTCCAAGGCTAATCCAGGACATTTATTTTCCAAGCAGGAGCCATTGATCTGGAAAGATATTTGTCATTGCTTTGTAGGGCAACCCTGCACACAGGATAAACACAGACAGGAGATCTTGTGGGGATGAGTTGTAGGAGATCAACTGGCTCCTATTTGATGGGGATCCAAAGTAATCTGTGTTGATGACTGTGAGGAGTCTGAAAAAACAGTGCCTATTTCTGACCTTGGGAAGTTGCCCCTTTGGAGCAAATGGAATCTAAGTGCAAAGGGCAGATGAGGGCCAGATGTATCCCAAGCTGATCAGAAGGATGGAGCAAACCTGATCTGTCCAGGATTGTTCTTCTGCAGCTTTGTCAGGAGCAGCCAGAAGGCTGAAGGTGGTTATGAAGGTCTGAGGTTCAAAGGTTAGTTCTGTTTCTTAAGGGAAAATGTATCTCCTGCAAGAACAGTTGAAGGTCACTGGTCAATAAGTCACACTCTTTAACCTTTCTTCTTTTTGGTCATTTGATAGCCAAGCCTCTTCCCTATAAATGCAAAGCACATTACATAGAATTTCCATGGATTCAATCCTGTGTGCTAGAGATGGACAACATAGATTTAATGAAAGGATCATTTCAAGGTAAATTGGTTTGTGGCCTGTGAACAAAGTCTGATCTAATTCCTCTTTTGTCTCACTGCTCTTCCCACCTAACTTGCCCCTAGAAGTGGTTGATGTGAAAGGCAAAAGCCTGGGGCTGACCCTGTTGTTCCCTCAGGTGTGTTCCTGGTTCATGTCCAGCCTCAGACACCACTGAAGTCTAGTGCAGCATCAGTGTGCCCATAAAACTCCAATTCCTGGGTTTTGTACCAGCTTCACCTTTCTTTGCATTTCAAGGCTTTGATGTACCCCACCACCCTCACAGGGAAGAATTTTTTCCCAATATGCCATCTAACCCTGCCCTCTAGCAGTGGGGAGCCATTCCCTGTGTCCTGTCCCTCCATTCCTTGTCTCAAATCCCTTTTCCAGCTCTCCTGGAGCCCCCTTAGGCCCTGGAAGTGGCTCTGAGGTCTCCATGGAGCCTTCTCCAGGGTAAACACTCCCAGCTCTCTGAGCTTGTCTTCATAGCAGAGATGCTCCAGCCCCCTGAGCATCTCTGTGGCCACCTCTGGACTTGCTCCAAGAGGTCCATGTCCCCATTTTCCAGTGAGAATCTCACAAGTGAATTTCACAAATTACATTTTCCCACAGTTTCTCAGAGAGTTTTGCCTGTGAGGGCTTGTGTTCATGCATGGATCATTCATTCTGACTGAAATAGCTGCAAAACCTCTGAAAGAGCTGAGCATCTGTTTGAGGGGGAAAAAACCTATCTGGGACTATCTAATCTGAATGGCCTCAACTGCTCTCAATATAGGTGGGAATGAAAAATTAACTTTGCAGGTTTTGTCCTTAAAAATTTATCAATAGGCTTGAGTTTAGAGAGGAATGTGTTCCCCCCTGAGATGTCTGAGACCTGTAAAACCCACAGTGCAAGCAGGGACTGAGCTGAGGGGCTTAGTCTTGAACTGATTTTGGAGAGGGTTGAATTTTGTGTGGCTCAGCTCTTTTGCATTTGCCAGAATTTACCAAAGGGAAAGGCAACCTTGATTTGGCCAGTAATTCTGTACTAACACTATGCTCTAAATAGTTTCAGCTTTCAGAGCGTTTTGTTATTCTTCATTGCATTTCCCAAATGGAAATGACACCACCAGCTAATTTACCAGGGTGGTTTGTGTCTAACCATGGAGAGAGATTCCAGTTTTGCTCCTTTTTGTAACGTGCTGGGAGCAAAGCTGAGGAGCTGAGATCAGATCTGCCCCTCAACCTGCTGCTCTTGTCCATGCAAGGTTGTATGTTTGGTTGTTGTTTTCTTTCCCCCCCAAAAAATCCTGCATTTTTAATATAAATAAAAAATTTGATCTCTGCCACTGGGAAACTGCATCCCATTTTTTTCCCTAACAGAAAAATGGGAATAGGTTTCTTTTAACTAGTGGAAGGGTCTAGACTCTAAAAAGGTTTTTATTATTGTGTGCCCGGGGTCCTTAGTTTTAGACATTTATCTTGTGGCAAACCAGTAGGGAACTAGAAAGGCAGTATTTTGCAACTCCTAGATCCCCAGCTCTAAATAATGACTCCGAGCTGAAATTGAAGCAGGTGCATCATCTCCTTCATTGTGTCACTTTTAGCACAGACGTTATACTTTATGGGCTTCCACTATCCAAATAGTTTGTGCAACGGACCCTAAAAGTGGTGATGCATCAATCAATCAGTGGGGCTTTATTGCTGCAACTTTCTTTACAGGAGGCTCCTAAGCCATATTATAATGCACCACGAGGAGCCCAGCAGAATACAAATGCCCTGGGATGCAGCCCCATTTCTGTGTGCTCCCCTCCAGGGCTGGAGCTGCACTCTGAGGAATATCCCAGGGCATCAGTCACAGCCAGGCAAATGCATCCCTGGTGGAACCTCAGTGGCTGTGCCCGGCCAGGCTGGCTCAGGGGGAGGGATTCAGATGGCCCTGGTGGCTTCCACGAGCTCCTGGGTGGGACAAGGTGGTGAAGAGGATGGAAAATCATCACAGTGGTTTGGCTGAACTCATTTTTCTGCCTGTTCATACCAGGGCAGAAGGGTCTTCACCCATCAGCTGGATGATTTATGTCCTGAATGTGGGATAGGTGACCTGAACCCCCACGACCGAGTGGGTGTTTCCATTTTAGGAAAGGGATTTCAGGTTTCACCCCTGACTTTTAAGGGAAAAACACACACAAAAAAATGCTCTGTTTCCTTCACTGTAATTGGGCCAGTGCCAACACAGGGGCAGCTGTTGGTCTCTGGAGATATTTTTCAGAAGTGTAGCTAGTTTCCATTGGGCAGCAAGTCAAAAAACTCTCTTAAAAGATTAAGTACATAGGAAAGAGCACAGAGGTGCTTGGGGCTTTTTGGGGTGTCTTAGCCAGGTGTAAAGGAGCTTCCCTGCATCTGTGCACAGCTTCTGCTTTTGTTTTTGTATAGTTTGTTATTTTCTCTTTTAATTAAAACTTTTTGCTTTTCAAAACACACCTGATGAGCCATCTCACAAGTCATTATGAAGCCATTTCTGAGAAGTTGCTGGTCAACTCTTAGAGTGTGATGAACCCTTGTGAAGCTGATAACACTCTGGCCCCATGCAGAATTTCATCCCACCTCTGCTCCTGACCCCTGGGGGTTTAGCCCACATCACGTACAGCAGTTCCTGCTGGGTTCATTTTGTTCTTTCCAGTTTTTTTGGCTGCTTTGGAGTGGGAATATCTCTGAGGCTTTCCATAAACATTGTATGTGGGCATTCGTTTTGCCACCAGCAAGGACAGATACACCTACAGTGACACAGAAATAAATGCAGATATGGGTACAGCCTGCTTTATGGAAACACTGCTGAAATCCAGGAATATTACACTGTTAGTGCAAGTGAACAAGTTATGGGTTATGACTTGGTTATTGCATGGAAACTTTGCAGTCCAGGCCTCAGGCTCTGATGTAAATGCCTTGGTTTGAGCTGGCAGTGGTTATGTGAGGTGATTGGATCCGTGTTAGTGCTTCCATCAGACACACAGACAAATAAATTTCACCTTGAAGCTGTGTGCTGACATCTGCATAACTTTCTTTTATTGCCCAGTTCCCATACAGCTCCAAAGAGTAACTTAGGAAAGGAAATTTAAGGAAAAAAAAAAATAAAGATGATCATGTTGAGATAGAGAAAAAGAATTTGGCAGTCAAGTATAAAATTCTGTAGGCTACATTATATAGTATGTGCAATGCACAAGTTGATATTTTAAAGAGGACCAAAATTTGAGTAAAGTTATAATAAAAGTTGTTTGTAAATATGCAACCAGCATTTATTCTGCAAAACAGAATATTTTCTAATGCTTGTCCCTTCCCCAAATCCTCATGTTGCTTATATGAGCTCACGGAGTTTATTATAATATTTGTAGTAGAAATCTCTAATTTGATAATTCTCTAGTGAGTTTAATGAGCCAGAAAAGTGACATTTAGAGCTAGTTTTCTCTTTGTGCTTTGAAAAATGAAATACAAGTAGTTATCTGTTAAATGAGATAATTACAGTGCTACTTTGCTAAAGGCACATATTAGTGATTTTTAGCTTGTTTCGCTTAATTAGAGCTTTACAAAATGTGGAGTGCCAACCCGCTAACAGACCTGTTGGAACAGTTACTGAGACTGTGAAATAAAACCAGTTGTTCTAAACAAGTCACAAAAAGGAGATTGATGAAATGGCTGGCAGCTCAGGCAGAAATTTAAGCCTTGGCTGCATTAGAGCGAATGTAATAATAGCAGCAAGTAACCCATATTTTTAATTTTCCTGATCTTTCTGCAATAATTATAAGGAACTTTTAATGTCTGTAATTAGAATGTTAGAGATAGGGTGACTTAGACCAGTGCTGCACTGTGAAAAATTGGATACTTACCATAATTGAAAATTAATCACTTTTCATTACCAGGACGGGATGCAGTGATTACTTTGAATGGGCTGAGATGCATCATATGAATTATGGGCAAACAAATTCATGTGGTTGAAGTTGGTGAGTTTGAGGCCAGTCTGTGCCAGGAGCACCTCTGCTGACGTAATATGTTGGATAATGAAAATCACGGTGTATTTGTTTGGCTGGTAATTGCAGCCCAGAATTTTTTGCTTTGCTGGAAGCTCCGATGGAGAGGATCACTGAATTTTATCAGTCATCCCTCCAGCGCTGTCATTTTCAACTTTAGCTAGGCAGAGTCACCTGTAAAGCCAGATGTAATCCAACAAATTGATGCAGCTCTGCCAGAAGCCTCTGAGCAGGTCTGAGCAGTGAGGGAGGGAATAACCTGTGAGGTTTGTTCTATGGGCAGGAATGAATTGCGGATCACTGCCTGTTAGCTGACCCACACAGTGGTTGTGCAGAAAAGCTGCTTTTCCCTGCTCTCGTCATGGGAGCTCATGGAAAGGCAGCTCCTCATTCCGTGTAAACACCAAAATCTCTGGGGTTCAGGAGAGTTTGGGCTTTCTGGCAGATCCACTGTGGAGAACCCAAGTTATTTTTCTGTTTAGTTGAAAAAGATCTCATTTATTTCTTTTTAACCAGCTCTTGTGCTGTATGTGGTGGCTGATTTATGGCTTCAACCACCACGTGTGGCCCCCTCAGCACCCCATGGTACCTCTGCATTTAAAAGGTGGCATTTTATGCTCAAAAGATGACATGAAAATGTCACCATCTTGCTCCACAATTCTTCTCCTGGTGCGCCTGTCACCGATTCCAGCTGCCAAATGCAAGGGCAGCAGGCAAAACAAAACCTGCTCCAGACATTATTTTGTAAGTTGGAAATTGTCTTTTGCCCAGATAGGGATTTCTCAAACCCCACCTAATTTTAGGAGTGAGGAATGAGCGTAGCTGTGAGAGAGAGGCTTCCCTTGTGCTTGGCTCTAATAGCTTTGTTCTGGCTGCAGCAGGAAAGGTGAAATGGAAGCTCTGGCTGTCCCTGAGTCTCCATGTGCACAGCTGCACTGTCCTGGCTCTGCACCTTCCTCTCCTGTCATTAGCCTGAGCAAGGATGTGGCTGCTCATGACTGGGTGATTGATGTCAAATGTAGCAGCAACATTAAATTTGTCTGAAATGGACAAAGAAAAGCATTATTCACTGTAAAAATCTTGTCTAAAGTTCCCATCTAGCCAGAGCTGCTCCTAAATTACATTTGTATGAATTTTAAAATGTTTTCTTGAATTTCTTGGCCCGTGATTGTTCCCAAGGTCACAAACTCAGAAAGCTGGGAACTGAGGCTTGCGGTGAAAAATGTGCCTGTAATATATCTTCATATTTGCAAATGTATTTTATTGCTGTCCATATCCTGTGAGAAAAATCCAATGTTCTTAAAAGACAAGCACTGCTTGTTATAGAGACACTTATTAATGTTTATTAGAAACTCATTTCACTAACATCCATGGCTTTATTGGAAGTTCCTTAAGTAGCAAATCCAATTTCCTTTCTTATGCTTGTGCTTACTTAATTAACATCAAAAATTGAATGAGGCAAAACAAAGTTTGATATTCATTTTAATAAGTTATATAAAGTTAGCATAATCTCATTGAGGCCATTCTTCATCGCTCCAACTGCAGACACAAAGTGCCTTTGCAGCCGTTTGGGGTTTTACATCACAGAGGTTAGATAACCTAGCAACTAATGAGAGAGCCAGGAGAGAAAGGAATTAATTTGCAAATAAACCCTTTATGGGGAGGCAGGACTTTGCATGTGCTGGGCAGGGAGCTGGGGATGCTTGGACATGAAAAAGGGCTGGGTTGTAGTGCTGGGAGAAGGTGTTTGGCAGGAAATCTTCAGAAAACCAGGCAGGAACCACGTGTTAGGATGGCTGTAAGGACAGAAAACAGGGGTCATCCATCAGAAAGCCATCCAGGAACCCCAAGTTATGGTGGCTATGAGGACAGAAAACAGGGATCTACAGGAATTTTCCAGTGCCACCACCTTTTGTGTGTGCACCATCCCGCCCTGTGGTGAGGTCAGCCCCACACGTGCACCAGCTTAAGGCTGCTGCACTCCTATAAAAATATCCCCCTGACCATGTGATGTCTGTTGACCTTAGAACAAGCGTTATCATATTGGAAAGTAATGATAAAAAAATCCCCTACTACAGTAAAGCTATTATAAGCTGGAGTGTTTGTGCCATTACTGGGGAATATGGTATTGATTTTTTAATAAATTATGCCATAACCTACATTTTTTGCCTTAGGTTAAAATTTAACACCAGAAGCAGAGGGAGGGTACAATGCACAAATATCAGAACAAGTTTTACTCCACCTCAGACCTCAGCACATGTTTGAAAATCAGGAGTGGTGGGGCCTTGGTCACCATCATTTGTGATGTCCCCTCTCCCCTGGCTCCTGGGCAGGACTGAGGACACACAGGAGCAGCTGTGGAACCCCAAATAGGTTTGACTGCTCTGCTGCCCCATTTCTCCTCCAGACTGTGGAGGGTTCAAAAGGAAATTGTGCCTGTTCATTAGCTATAAAATAATCTTGCTCCAGCAGTGCTGAATGTCAACAAGAAACATCTCAGAAATAATTTTATGGAAGCAAAAGAAAGGAAATCGAACCCTGTAACCATTGTGATATTTTGATATTTAAGTGAAACTTTTTTGTGTGAAAGTAGATGAAGATTTTCTTTCTAACCTTCATTTTTTTCAAATTTCTCCTTAATTTTGGAAGGAAAAATCAATGTCCTCAATGTTTTCACTTTATCGTTTTTTTTTAAGGAATGGGAGTAAAATATTTAAGGGAGAAAGGAAGTTCTACCCTAGTGGTTAAATATGAATATCCATGTAAATCTTGAGCTGTACCACAGGTAATTATGCAGGTGAATGGGGTTGAAACCCAAGAGTGTTTAGAGAAGAGTTTTCAGTGCAAACCAAAAGCAGCTCAGTGTGTATCAGCATTCAGCTCAGAGAGAGAAGCTGGGGAGGGACAGACATTCCTGCTTTGGATGGAGACCTGCTACTCCTGTGTTTTCACCTTTTCTCTTGAGACAACTATTTCAAAAGCTATTTTTGCCTCCCCTTTCCCACCCAGTTAGCATCAAACAGCTGCTCTGTTCCTCATCATTCACAGGAAGGTTTTCTTGGAGATTTTGAGGATATTGCTCTTTTACACCAATGTGTCATAGGTAGGTAGGAAATTGTTGCTTCAAAACGATGGAATAAATATTTCAATGCAGGTACTTGTGCTTATGCTTTCCCTCTTTGTGTACCAGGGAAAATTCAGGTGTGTAAATACCATAATTGTGAATATTCTCACCTCTGGAGATGCCCTAATTTGCAGCAGAAAGTTCATGAATGTCTGCAATTCAGATCTCTGAACTCAGCCCCCTCTGCCCAAGGAGAACAAGACACCTTGAAGTGGAATTTGGTGAGGGATACTTCCAAATCTACCACAGATCACCCATGTGATGGGAATGTGCAACAGGGAAAGCAGCTGAGCACAGAAGGGGAATGAGTGATCCAGGAGAAGGACACTTTTCCAGAAAAAGAAGAACTAATGGGTAGAACGGAGATGGACTCAGCAGCCCCACAGGTGAAAGCATATTTCCTGTGACACAGATATCTTATTAATGCTCTACTGACAAGGGGATTAACTCTCCAGGATCACAGTTCCAGCAGTCTGCAAAATCACAACAAGTGTGTTTGTCTCCCTAAAACTGGTGTTTGTGTATCATCTCTACACAGATGCTTGAAGACTGCCGTGGAAAATTTGCTCCCTCCAAGCAGGAATAAACTCAGACAGTTTTTAGATACTTACAAAAATATCCTCTAAGTAAAAAATTTAAAAGTCCCCATTAGTATTAAACATTTCCTTTTCATGCTGTCAGTGCTGCCACAGAAAGAGAAATGTACCTCTGCTTGGCTCGAGCTTAAACTCCCTCCCTTCTTGTACTCTTTAAATAGCAGATTGTCAGCTTAAGAGACTTGTTGCTGGTGATGACTGAGATTCATGATCCATCTAAAAGAGCTGGGAACTTAATGGCTGCTTTTCATATCCTGATAACCACGTTGTTTTGTGTTCATCCCAGTGCTAAACCTGCCTTCAGTGGAGCTGAACTTGCTACACTTGTGGAAGAGGAGATGGAGGGGCTCTTGGTTTTAATGAAATCAAACTGCTGCAACCAAAGGCAGGATTTTTCTCTTTCTGACACATGTGCACTTGTGGAGCTGGGCTACTTTGAGGCACCTGCCTGGAATATCTGAGACATCACACTCCAAAATTAAAAATCATGTTTGAAAATTCATGCTGATTAAAAAGGGACATCTGAAGCCAAACAGAAAAATCAATGAACTTACTGGTCCTTCCTCAGTTAAGTAACATAATTTGTTCAATTTGTTTTATGTCTCTAAGTGAGGAACCTTTTGCTCACTTTGATTCATGGACAGAGGTTAGAAAATGGTACAGTGGAAAGGAAATTAACATTTAACCTGCCTGCCTGCATATCCGAGCTGATGTCTCAATGTGGTGCAGCTGTGAGTAAATCCTCCCAATAAACCAGACACGGTGTCTGTACTATTCAGGAAATCTCAGACACTTTTCTGGCTATTAGAGACCAAATTAGGAAAAATAATCTGTCCAGGACGTGTTGCTACTTGACATAAATCTGTATTTTTTTAGTTAAAATGTAAGGGGTTACACTGTTAGCCAGCAGACATCACTGCAACTTCACAGACTTAAACCCTGACAGTGCCTGTGAAAATTGCTAATTTGCAGTCTGGGGTTTTTTTCAGCATACAATTATTCAAGAAGAGGCAATGATAGAGCAAAACTGGCATTACTCCATATGATTGTACAAATTAAACTTGAACTCTCCTTATTAATTATTATCCAGTTATTATTCCTTATTATCCAGTCCAGGATCAGATCTATATACTAGCAGACTTGAGGCCTTCTACATGTTCTTCCATCCTCCCTAAAAGCACATTATAACAGGATTGACTACAGCTCAGAGAGTCAAATAAAAAATATACTCAATATGATCACATAATATTTAGTTTATGTAATGATTGAGGTTTTCCTTCAACAAATGCCACATGGGAGACGTAGTATCAGAAAAAGAGCTGCATCAGTTGCTAAGAGAGTGGCTAAGAGTTTAAAATGAAAGTGCAGAAATACATTTTTGGTTTCATCAGGAAGGCTGAGGATCCTTCATGGTGTCCCTCAATCTTGTTAGCACTTCATTACGTCCTGTCAAACCTGTCTGCACTGCAGGCAAGGTAAAGGTCACCCCAAGCCATCTGAAGAACACCAGACACTTTACAGTTTTTTGATTTCTGTTGGGTTTTATTTATTTTTTTTTTTAATTTTATTTTTCAGAAGAACAAAGAGCAATTGTGAGCCAAGCCTTTTGCAAAGCCAAGTAGAAAATGCAATAAAAGTCATGAATGTAGCCTCTTTCCTTGCAAGCTGCAGTTTGCCATCCCCACTACAGAAAGTTGTGGCTTTGGATTTTTGACTGTCATGCTGGAGGTAAAGCTTTATTTATTTTTTTGTGGCCACCAATGCCATGGAAGCAATTGCAATACCACATATCCTCTATTCTGGCATCTGAGAGACAATCAGACCAGAAAAAGAAGGAGATGAACAGTTATGAAAGAAGAAAGAAGGTGTTTACACTCAGTGATGTGAGTAATCAGCTGTGATGGGGGAAAAAAGGCACAAAAGGTCTGTGACACTTTAATTGGTGCTTTGAGAAAATATTGTAGGAGTTTTTTGGAAGTTTGTCAGAGTGAGACTGTGTTTAATAAGTAAGATGATTAGGGTATTTTTATATTCATATTTTTGCTTCCTTCCTGGTAATAGCAGCCTAATCTCAGAGTAAAAAAGACAGGTTCACAAGATCTTATTTCCTCAGAAATTTGAGGCCTGACTTCCTGGGAAGTTAGAGAGGATAGAGGAACCTATTGCTCCTGCAGAGCAATTCTGAGCATGGCTGCAAGGTGAGACAGGTACCAGCTGCAAGCAGAGATGCTGCCTATGGATTAAATCCCAAAGGAGCTTGGATTTACCCAAAAATCTCATTTTCACTGTCCTCCTTGGCTGTGCTGCTGTGTCCTGTGCTACATTAACCACGTGCCTTCAGAGTTTAGGATCAAGAGCTTGGTCCCAGCCCCTGACAAAGCAGTTTTGTATTACCCCAACAGCATGTGACAGCCTTAAATTAGGACAGCTGTCCCATTAAAGGATTCCCTGCGTGTCGCTGGTGGAAAAAGTTGTGATCATTCCTCAGGTTGCTGTATTTGGAGGCAGAGTTTTCCTCCAGGCTGGGTTGTTCAGGTGCTCAATTCCTCACCTGGTCAGGGTGAGCTGGAGCTGTTTGAGGAGCAGGTCTTTGCCAGCACAGCTCCAGGGACAGAAATGAGTTCAGGGACAATCCCACAAGCAGGACACCTTCACACCTGCAGGGTGGTGGCTGTGGCAAGCAGGGCCACAAGTCAGGGATGGTTCTCCCTTTTCATCTTGAATGAGATGTGTGGGTCCCTTCCCATCACTGTGCTGAGTGGGGAGGAGAGATTTTTGTATCTCTTTGTTTTTAGGGTAGTGCCTGATATTCTGGGTGCAGACTCTTAGTGGTGTTTGGGGACCCTGTTCCTACAGAAATGCTTTGCGGATGTGGAATGTAGAAAACAACAACAAAATAAGAAGATAATGTTAAGATACAAGACAGTGGCAGCACCTTCTACTGTACAAACACATTTCTGTTTCAAATGGGTTTTTGGTTTTGTTCCTTTGTAACTATTATTAGAACTAATTTCAAGATAGTAGCTTCCAATGCCTTTTTCAGAGAGAGACGTGGAGTAAAGTACCTGTCTGTGGCAGAAAAGGAAAAAAAAAGAGAGCTGCAGGATGGAGAATAATGGTGTTTGAACCAAAAGGAATAACACAGTGTATGTGCTGTTAGATGCAGCTTTTTTGTTTGCACTTCATTTGATTATCAGTATTTTCAGCCATCTCAGGCATTAATACATCTCTGCAGGGAGGGGTAGGGTTCATAGCCTTTTCAAAGCAGCACTAATGAGTGCCTTTAACTTAATAAAATGATCATTTGCCAACTACTTGCCATAATGTGAACTAGATGCTTTCAGTCCAGAGATTAAAAGGAGTTTTCTTTGCAAATGCACTGTAGTTGCTGCTGCTGCATAAATCATAAACAGATATATATAGATATATGTATATAATGTTCATTGGGTATTGTTTTTGAAATCTTGAGATCTCCTAAAATAGGTTGGAAGGAGTTGTTAGAGTCTATATTGTTTCAATAATATATGGATTATCACTCTCTAAATACGCAATGACATAAAAGGCAATAATGCCTTTTATGGATCCCATGTGGCCTATTACACTAATGATCCATGAATAATGGGGTCACGGGATGAGTTTTGAACAGTGCCTTTCTTTGTTGGTTGTTTTTCTCATTTATTTACCCTGGAAAATTCAGTTTTAAGTGTCTGCTTTTCAGCAAGGTCCTACCATTTACTGAGTTTTCATATGAGTTAATGGATGCCAAAGAGGTCAAGTGACTTCCCAAAGGTTACACAATGAGTCACTGAATTTGTCCAGGGTAAAATACAAGAACCTCTGAGTTTTCTGTCTCTAGCTCTGACTGATGCTTAAGCAGAGATATTTCAGATCAGCCCGACCTCCAATAATTCTCTGCTCCTGCTTTGAGGAGCATTCACAGCTTGGTGCTCAGTGGAGAAATCTGAATCTCCTGGAGCAACATTTCCCATATTTCTCATGGAAACAACCAGAAGGAGCAGGAGTGAGCTGCTTTGGTCCCTGTGACAGAAATTCTCTCTTAAATAAAACTAAACAACGTAGAGTTAAATAACACATGGAAGCCCAAACCCACAGTTCACCCAAAACTAATTCAAACCAAGAGAATTTATTTAGAACTCTTGATGTTTCCTACCTTCCTGCAGTGGTGTTCCTTTCACTCCAGCTGGAAATCCTCCACATTGTTCCTCTTGATGAATGAGCAGGAGTTACCTCCTCCCAAGGAGAGCCCTGGCACTGCTCCTCCAGGCCCTGTAGGGGTGGAGGCTCAGCTGCAGAGGGTGAGGTGTGTCCTGGAGAGCATCACCAGCTTGTTCTGGATGCACTGCTGGAGAGAATGAGCACAACTCACTGTTCAACACTGCCCTGGCCTCCTGCTCTTCTATTTGTCTTCTTTTTGCCAGGGTTGGGATTAAATGCTCAAGATGGTATTTTGTGTTTGGACTCAGATGTTTATTGATTCTTATCTCTGTTACAGTCTCACAAGCTGTGATTTCTAGCTAACAAAGTAAAAATGGCTGCTACCTCTTTCTCTACAAGGCAAACTGTCCAATTAAGAAATGACACCTAAAATATTTTTTATTTTTAACCCAATAACCAACCACCTATGGTTCACAATGTAGATTTTTCTATCCAATTACAAAATACCACTCAAACGCATGAAGAAGAAAGTGAAAAAGGAGGACTGGCCTTTCTCTGCCCTAAAACCTCCATCTTGCTTTATATATATTACTATGTTCTAAAATCTTAAACTCTAAGTTTTCTACCCTGTGATATTACACACCTATACACCCATAATTCCAGTGCTATCAGTCAATTTTGGAAGCCTCTTCCAAGGCTTCAGGTCAAATGCAGTGTTTGCTTGGGGGTCAGTGCCTGTCAGCACAGAAAGTCTGAAATTCTCAGTGCCCACAGTTCCAAAATCCTGCCTCCTTCTTAAGCCTCTGCAAGGAGGAGAAGGGTTCTTGTGCTGAGCTGAGATTGGGAACTGGAGACTTCCATGGCCTGGGCAGGTTTCTTACCTGGACATGCCCATGTTTGCTCAGCTGCAAAAATAAGCCACGTTTTGGTGCCTTGTCTCTCCTGATTTTGTGTGTATACAGAGCTCTGCAGCTCCAAAGGGTTTCATTGTTATTGTTTTTATTATTACTAACTACAGAATATTATTTCATGCATTTAATAGAGTATAAAGCAATTACAGAATGTAAGGGACTGCGGAAATACAGAAAGATCTGCCTGGAATAATAATTTGATTCTGAAACTTTGTTGCTAAAAGACTTCAGGGTAAAATTGTAATACAACATATGAGCTTTTAATGAAATGACTCCCATTACATTGAGTCTAAATGGACAAAACCTACACAACACATGGAAAAATTTCATTTAATTAGCAAATATTTTGTATTAGGGTATAGCTGTCAAATTCTAATTTATCAAGCAGTGTTCAGCAATGAGGTGGAAGTGTTTCTAGCACCTGGGCTTCCATATTTACACACCTCTGAGCTGCAAATCCTATCAGTCTGAAAATCTGAAAACACACCAGGTGGATGCTGTTGCTCGTGGGTGTAGGAACATTGCAGAATATTCCCGAGGAATCAGAGGAGCATCCCTGACCCGGCTGTATTTCAGTGTCACTGACATCTGGTGCTGTCTGGAGCTCAGTCAGGGAGAGGGGCTGAGCCCACCGAGCCTCTTCGAGCTGTTCCAGCACGGAAGGAGGTCACGATTAATTAATTAATTAACGCCGCCTGAAATTCCTTAAGCTGTGCCCACGCTGTGTAAACACTCTGCCTTTTTTTTGCTTGTTTTGCCGGGGCTGTGAGCGAGCCGAGGCTGCTGCTCCCTGGGAGAGCTCAGTGCCTGCAACCATCTCCCTTAAAAATGGATTTTAGACCCGCAGTGCCGAGGAGAAGTCACACAAAGCCTCGCTGACAGCCCGGTGCACACGCTGATCAGGGCACTGCCTTTAAAACAGTTTGGCTCATAATTATATCTTTACAGCTAACTGGGCTATCCAAATGATTTTCCCCTCTCCCCCTTCCCCAGGTCTGCTGACCTGTGGCTAATGAGATTTGTGTTTCGATTAGTTGTAGAACATAAATTAACTAATCAATGAGAATGGATTCACATCCTTTCTTGTAAAAGAGCTCTGCTGCAGTGATCTGTATTTAATATTCAAATCAATTTCAAATTCTCAGGATGATTCTGCTAATATGGCAGGCTGGGACTCGCAGCATCTGTATCCTTGCCACAACCTGGAAATGTGGGATGTTTATGGAATTGCCCACTGACCTCCAAAGCCTTCTCTGGTCTCATTGATTTACTATTTCACTTAATAGTGATGATGAGAAGCTTAGGGGCTGGCAATGGAGCTGGGAAAGGCACGGGAGAGAACATTTTCCCTTCATTTACGAGGGTGTTAAGCAGGAGTCCCAGGACTTTGAAAAATGCTGTTTGGGTTTGGTCTGAACATTTTGGCTCCATTTTATTCCACCTCAAATTTTGCCTGTTTTAGGGATGAGGGTGAAAAATGGTTATTACCAAACAGCAGTTTTCTAAGGATGGAGGTTCTTTCGTTTGCTTTCAAGGTAGAGAGAACTTTATCTTTTGCCTTGCTGTAGTTGTCTCATCTGTACAATTAACCAGCATCTTGGCATGAAATGTGAAAATTTGTACAGTCTTCAAAGCATCTGTGGCCTTTATGGTACAAGTTCTGTTAGTACTGAAGCCACAGAAAATTAAATGTTCCCCAAAGAACTTCCAGATGTGTTTTATTCTAATAGGGTCATTATACAGTAAATTAAAAAGCAGGGTAAATGGAACTGTAAAATTTAAATTAGTCTAAAACCACATCTCTTTGCTTTGAACATTCATTTGTGGGGTTGCATTTGCAATAAATGTGAATTAGGCAGCTGCAATAACTGTTAATCATATATTTATAAAATAGTAATGAGGAAATGAATAGCAGAGTAAGACAGCTGCACATTTCTCTAATAGTGTGTCAACTGTGAACATAATAAGATGTAGAAAATTGTTTGGTGTTATGCTGATAATGCAGCTGAATGTAAGAGATCACTTCAACCTCTTAACTTTACAGGAAATTATATATAAAATCCATAAAAAGCCATAATAATACATTAGGCCTCTGAATTGTAGTCAATGTTTTTCTTTGCTTTGATTTTTCTGAAATGGGCCGTACTTTTCCCAAAGTAATCTGCCAAAGATCACTGAGGCTTTTGTTTCAGCCTGCACTTTATTCACCATCTTGCAGTTTCATTTAAAAGATGGTGCTTCTGAAAGCCAAAAGTCATCCAACTTCCCTGCTCCGGGAGTGCTCCCACATCCCTCTCCTTGAAGAGTTTTGCCAGGTCTTGAGCATCCCACCTCTGAGCTCTGCTGGGGTTATCACTGCTGAGAGCAATGATTCCGTTCAGAACCCCACACAGGGCAAGATGGGCAAATTAATATTGAAATTAAAAATTATATGTGTATATATATGTGTGTGTATATATATATATATATATATATGTATTGCAGAAAAATTATGGTTTTGCATATTTACTTCTCTCAAATATATATATTTATATTATATATATATACACACATATATATATATATGAGAGAGTAGTAAAGGTTTGGTGACACAGCCTGAGGGCATCTGTCTCTCCCAGATATGGAAAAATTATAAAGAGCTCTGGATAATTGCAAAAAACAAGTCAAACCCCCTAAACCCAAGAAATAAATGGAAATCTTTAGCTTTCCTTAGCTCTGCTGCCTGTGCCAGCAGACCTGCCGCTATGCCAGGTGCTGCTCACTTGCACTCCCAGCTTTTAACCAGCTTTAATTGAATTTTGCAACAGGATTGGGGTGAAGAGGAGAATTACAAAGCTAACAGAAAAAAAAATTAGGCAAGTGCTGGGCTGCAAACTGCCAGGCAGGGAGTAGGTGCTAAATGTGTAATGGGAAGGCTGCCATGGGAAATGTCACTTATCAAAGTGGCAGGACTTTGCAGGGAAAAGAAAAGGAAAGAAATGAGGGACCCAGTCCCAGCAGTGGCTGATGCTGCTGGGAATAGTTCCTGGGATTTAATGAGCTGTTTACTGGGATGTGACTTTGGAAGTTGGGTTCAAACTCCTCAGTTTTAACCCACAGCTGCAGGTGCTGGGTGGAGCTTAGCAGGGAGTGTGGGGGTGCCTGATCCCCAAAGCAACACCACAGGGTACAAATAAACCCATGTTTCATGGAAAAAACCCATGGAGTATATGGTGAAATCATGTGTGATCTGACTGTAAATTGTGTGATTTTACTGTAAATAGTTTTGTCTGGTTTTACCACTAATGTTCCTTGCAGTGCCACGTTGTGATGTATTTTTGATTTTTCAATGCTCTTACATTTTGAATGACACAACCAGCCCCCTCTAATTTCTTAAAATAACAGAGAAAGGGAGACGGAAGCTCTTATAACCATCAATTTCCCAGACTAAAACCCTTTCCGAACACAGAACCCAAAATTGACTTGAAAAGTCAGTCAGTGGAGGAGGAATAAACTCTCTCTGGGCAGAAAAGACTTTTCAATTAGTCCTGTGAGTTTAAGGGTGAGGTGAGAGGCCACCAGAGGTCTGGGTGGCCTGGCGAAGGTCAGGAGCTCTGCTGCACCATCAGCTCTCTTGACCTTCTGGAAAACCTTTCTGGGCCTAACCTTTAGCCTTCTTCAAGCTGTTGCTTTTAATACACAAGGCTTTTATTTTATTTTATTTTATTTTATTTTATTTTATAATTTTTAAAAATTTATTTTATTTTCAGATGGGAGATAGCACAAATCTCTTTGGCCATCTTAAAAACTATAAAGCTATTGCACAGTGGTCAGATATGAACAGAAAGTGTCCTTGGTGTAACCTTATCAAAGGAAATATTGTTCCTACAACATCACCTCATTATCCTGAGCTCTCACGAGAGGTAGAAGGAGGGACACAGGATACAGATGGAGACATAGATATAGAGATGCATTCAGGTCGAATTCATCCTATAAAATTTTGGCCTTTTACATGCCAAAACAAAGCAAAAAATTGTTCTTATTAAATATAAATTAAAGGGTAAGCAATGGAAAATGGGTTGTTTTCAATTCTTCCCTTTTTTCTTCCTTCTTTGAAACAGACGGTTCAATTCTCCAAGAGAAGCAAAGTTCAAGCTCTCATTTCCCACTGTACATTTCTGTGTTAGTGCCTCACAAAATAGCAGTTCATTTCTGGAAATCCTATTACTGTCCACACTCAAGCAGCAACTTTAACAGATACATCTGTTACCTGGCAGCTTCTTCCTACACACCCACCTCTGAGAGTTAAAGCTTATAGTTTTAAAAGGAAAATTGAAATAGGCCAATTTTGAACAATGCACATTTTGGGGACTGGGGGAGAAAAAGAGCACATGCCACTGTCAGCTACAAGAGCCTCATCTCGCCTTGCTTTTGGGTCTGGGCAGACAGAGAAAACAGAGTGGTGCATTATCATTATCTCAGAGATGTTTATTTGGTGTGTGGACACTCAACCAAAGAACTAATGCAATCAGAAAGTTAAAATATATGGGCTGGAAATACAAATTCATTAGACGTACACAAAACGTATGCTGCAGCGGGTCTGTCATTTAAATTAGATTTTGACAATTATATGGATGGTCTGGTTGAGATGATATACGATTTGCTCACTTTATGCCGTGATTTAATTATTGCAAAAGATGGGTGGAGGGAGGACCCTGTGGTTCTCTCATGGCCCTGAGCTGAAGTGGGGCTGCTCCATCTGTCATGCTTGGTGTTTGCTGCCTGGAAGATTTTTGTCTGTTTACATATATATATATACATATTTATATACGTGAAATATATGTGATTTTATTTTTTACCATGAAATTAGTATGTGCTTGTAGCCAGGGGAACTGATGCAGATCTTTCCACTGACCTCAGCAGGGCTGGGCCTCGCTCCTTCCCTGAGCATCACCCTTGAGATGCTCCTCATGGAAACCATTTTTTCAAAATGGCAAAACACATATGTTGCCATTCAGGATCCAAAGCAAAGCCAGGAGCTCCCCAGGCTGCTCCCAGCCAATCCCAGGTGCTTTTTACCTGTTTTTACCAGGTGTTTTTTACCCGTGCATGGGCATAGCCATTCTTTTCCTTTCCATCCCAGTCCAGAAGAAGGACGTGCTGGGTCTCCATCTCTTTCTTGGGATGCTGGAGTGGTCCTGAGCTCAGCTGGGCCATTCCAAATTTCCAGAAACATTTTCTCCCTCCCCTCCATCCTTCCAAGAGACATCACCAGTGACACCCAGCCAATTACTGGTGTGTCACTCTGGAAGTTAGGCCAGATCCCCTGTGAGGATCTCCAGCTGTTCCTGTGGATCCTGGATGGAATCATTGCTCTGCTGGAAACCTTGCTGTGATTGTTCTGGCTTCTTTTTCTGCCAAGGTTGGAATTAATGCACAGAGTCATGGTTCATGTTCGGACTTGGTTGTTTATTATTTCTTATCCATTTACAGACTCATGAGCTGTGAGTTCTAACTAGCAAGTTAGAGAATGCAGGTCAAATGGAGTTCTTCTAACTCTTTCCAAGTTATTTAAGCAATAACCACCCAATAACAAGGTGACCTATATTATTTCAAGGATACCTATATTATTTTTATTTCTGACCTAATAATGACCACCCAAGGCCCACAATGAGGACCTTTTTCACTCAGTTACAGAAAACCCCCCAAACACATGAAGAAGAAGGAAGAAAGTGAAGAAGGACTTAGACAACGCCCAAAATCCTCCATCTTGAGATCACACAATGCTATTCAAACTACACCGCCACAACCCCAGTGCCATCACTCAATTTTGGAAGCCTGTTCCATGGCCTCAAGTCAAATGCAGTGCCTCCCTGAGGGTCAGTGCCTCTCAGCACAGAAAACTTGAAATTTTCAGCCTCCAGGATTCCAACATCACACCTTGTTGGTACCAAGAGGGTCTCAGCTCCTCCTCACACCATCCTTGCTCTTGCCTACTGTTCATTAGCAGTATTTATTCATGTTTCAAACATGCACAAAAAATGCAGCGTCAGGCACAGCATTTAGACAGACAAACGATGGTGACTTCTCTGTCTGAACATTGAGCACATATTAAAACCCCCCAACTATTAAAATGGAAGCACAATTTGATAACTTCTTGCAAATGCAGTAAAAGCCACTTCTTACAAATGAACACTAGCAATCAATTTAATTTCTCAAATAAAATGATTAAATTGCCGTTATTGTGGAATCATTATTTTATTGCTAAAACCTTTTAAAATGTTAATTATTGTGCCCCTTGAAAAGCTTTCATCTTGTCTGACTTTGCTCTTATAGAAAAAAGTGTCTCCTGGTTGTGACTTGCAAATTGAATGAAAATTCGTGCTTTACCTTTCCTCTCTCTCTTTTTTTTTTTTTTTTTTTTTTTTTTTTTTTTTTTTTTTTTTTTTTTTTTTTTTAACACCTGCAACTGTTCTCCTTGGCTGTAATATTTATATGAATTTAACTTTAATTTTTCTCTGCTTTCATCTTCTGAATTAGCCAGTATAAAGCACGGATCACTCCTTCTCTGCTGCTTTCCTGTTTATTTGCTTTAACAATAGATTCATTAACTAGATTTTGGTGCTCAAGCTATGCGGACACATCCATTTCAAAGGAGGCTTTAATGGCATTTCATATTTTTCTACATTAAGGAAGATTAAAGTATATTACAATACCCTTTACTGCTCTATTTTCTTCATTTTAGAAGTGGTCAGTTTTTAAATTTTTTTTCCTCTTTCTTTCATCTGCAGTGTTCAATAAATTGTCCAGGCCTTTCAGATGATAGTTACAGCAAATTGAGTTCCATATTACAACTCTGAACCATTGTTTAGCCCATCATCAGTCAGATAAAGCACTCCTATTCACACAGGACATCAAAAGAACAAATATATGTTCAAAGTGGCTAAAAAGATTACTGTGACTTGGATATATCATTTCGTTAATTGTTAGTGATTATTCTACTGGTTTAGAGGTGGTGAATTTGCTGACTCTGAGCTCATGCTTGTGATGTAATCAGAGGGGAATATATAGATATTCACGGCTGGAAATTACACCATTCAAAAAGGGTCAGGTCTATCATCTTCTAATAGCTGGAGGTGGACTAATAGCAACATTTTAATAAGAAGGAAGATGCAGGCTGATGTCTTCATTTCACACGTGTGGAGAGGCGTGAAGTGCTCCAGGGAATTTCAGCCTCGCCAGTGCTCAGATCCGTCTGAGGTGCTGGTGGGTGCTGAGCCAAACTCAGCCCCGGCTGGGTTCTGCCTGGACCTGCCCCAGTGAGAATTGGGGCTGTTTGCCAGGTGGGATTGGCTGAAGGTAATGCTTTTGGGTCCTGGTGCTGCAGAGAGTGGTTTGGTTTGTGTGTGTTTAATGTTTTCCACTCTGAGCAATCCCCTGGAACCGCTGGTGGGATTTCAGTGACTGCCAGCACTGATGGTACCACAGTGACCTGATGTGTCTGTCCCTACAGCTCCAGGTGTGATGGGGAGGGGTTTTAGAGGTGGGAGACACAGATATAAAACCTGAGACACTGCAGGGTGCTGACATTACTAACCCACAGGCTGGGCAGAAACACCCGAGCATCTCTCCCTGAGTTAAAGACCCAGAGAAGGCAGCAGAGGAGGGAAAAAAAATAACCCCAGCTGAATTTACAGCTCCTGGGCACTCATGTTTTCCTCTCCAACCACTGACACTGGAGTATCTCAATAAAAACATGCATATTTGCAGGGTATAAAATGAACACTTTGCAGGTTTCTGCTCTTCAAAGGTAATTTCGGGAATCTTGCAAATGCGAAAAGCTTAAGGATGAAATGTTGAACAGGTGCTGCCAGCAATTGCAGGCTGCATTTCTTTGCTCGTGTGTTTTACCCTGCACTGGGTAAAAAGGGAAAGGCAGCACTAAGAATGCCTGAGCATATGAGAGGCTGGAAGACAGATTTTCCAACAGAACAATTGCAGGGTGTAGGTTTTAGGCAATAAGCAGGTAGCCTCGTTCTCTCAAAAGAAGAAAGAAAATAATGGAAAACTGTAACATTCATTTGGAGGCCTCAAAGGCATAAAAAACCCAATTCCAACTGTTATAGGTCCCTGCAGGAGTCTACAAAGGAACTAAGCTTTTTAAGTAAGAAAACTGGATTTTGGCCCAGAGGGCCCTGTCATTGCTGCTTAATAGATGAAACTCTTTTGATACAAATATGCTGTTTACTTCTCAGCTTCAGCTTTCATAAAATATAACCTTTTTATGATTTACGACCCCTGAAAAAGTGCAGGATGGATTTTTAGCTCTGAATTGGTTGAATGTCAACAAGAAAAATATAGATAACATATAGAAATAGCAGGGTGTTAATGCCACACAAAATGATGAAATTAGTTTTGTTTAGAAAAGTTAAGTTTGTTCTTAAAGTTCTTCCTGAGTGAAACTGAGGAAAGGGTTTGCTGGCAAAGCCACGAGAGGCTTTGCATGGTGCAAAATGTTATGGAAGGTTTGGATGGGATATTGGGCAGGAATTGTTCCCTGGGAGGGTGGGCAGGCCCTGGCACAGGGTGCCCAGAGCAGCTGTGGCTGCCTCTGGATCCCTGGCAGTGCCCAAGGCCAGGCTGGACATTGGGGCTTGGAGCATCCTGGGACAGTGGGAGGTGTCCCTGCCCATGGCAGGAGTGTCACTGGATGATTTTTAAAGTCACTTCCAGCTCAAACCATTCAGAGCTTTGCTTTCTGTTTGCTTTAAGGCAGCATTTGTTTGCCTGGAAATTGCAAAACCAATGACACAGGATTGAGATGTGGCTTTAGGGGGGGCAAAATGTTCCATGTGGCTGGTGACACCTCAGGTATTGTCCCAAACTAAGTTTTAGTCAAGTGACCACTTCAGATTCATTATTTTAATGGGAAATTAAAGTTTAAAGACTTGTTCCAAAGCTAATTTTTTATAATGACTCTTATTATTTGTAATGATTATCAAAATAAAACTGAAATTGTCAGAACTGGTGTAATCCCCCTCCTTTTTCTTCCCAAGTTATTTTCTTTCCTCTTGAAAACAATATTGTTGCCCTATGGACAAGTTGTAATACATAGACACGTTTTAATATATTGGCCAGTGATTAAAAAGGAACACAAATAAAATGTTGGTGGTGTAAAATGAAAGAGAAAGTACTGGAGCTTTGAAGACTGGGACACAAATGTAGAGATGAGAGAATAACTGTTGCCAAGAAAATTGCACGTATTTTTTTCATTGTTTTCCTCTTTGTGTTATCTTTTTTACAGCCTCTTTGCTTGGCATTAATAATGTACTTGTTTTTCAGGTGGCTTTTCTGGAGTTGTTTGTGAACCTGCTGAACAAAAAAAAATGTTGATTTTTCTGGATGCTTGGGGAAATAGCCTGATCCCAGACAAATTGCCCAGGAAGTCTCAGAAATGACTTAGCCTGCCACAGAGGCAAGGTTGTAAAAATTGAAAAGGTTTTCACTTTTGACTCTTCCAACTGTTGCAGAAAGAGACATTTGCTGGTGTATGGGCTCAGAAAACTGTCACTGAGCAAATTAAAATAACAAAAATATCCATCTGTGAACCTTCACTCATCCAGCTTTCCTGCCCTGCTCTGTCACAGGGAATTAATCAGCCAGGGTGTGCATGGTGTGCTCAGCAATGGTGGCCGGTACCCAGCAGCTGCAGCAGTTTTACACAAAATATTCCCAGGTATTGGTGCTGGAAAACACAATATTCCACTGGTCTGGAAGCTCCCAGCTCATGCATTGCAGAAAAGAGGAAAGGAAATGAAAAGGATAGAAATGCATGGAGAAGTAGGGATGCTGCTGGAGCACTGTCTGTCCTTTACAGCTGCTTACACAGCTCTGGAGGATTTTCATGGGGTCTGAGGACAGCAAAACCACCTGACCCCCAGCTCTGATTCTTTTTGCAGCCTGATGGACTGGAAGGGATCTGTAATAGCCTGACAAAGGCTACCCAGGACAAGATGTTCTGCCTGAGACTTGTAGGTGTCCATGGGACATCTGGGATCCTGAACCTCTCTTAGTTTTAACTCCAAATTATGAGGCTTGACTTTCCTAGGAGTGGTTGAAATTAGCAGGATGAGCTGTCTCCTCTCCTTTACTGATTTCTGTAAAGCCTGGAAGGTTTTAAGCACGTGGTTGAAGTTTAGTGTGTGGTTTAAATGATTACCTGGATTCCTCTGTTCATTTTCCCAGTCAGAATCTGCACAGAACTGTGACAATTCCATGGAGGAGGAGGAAGGAGGGAGGCAGACAAACTGGGCATCACCCAGATCTTCAGAGTTGCTTGGGATCACAGATAAGGCAAATATTTGCCTGAGGGGATCTCTGAAATCACCAAACTAAAAAAATGCTGCATGTCTGTAGCTGGCTCTTGGAGATGAGAAGTACAGAAAACTTCAACTAAAACTAATTTAGAAACATTAATTTCCGTTAAGAATACTTTTTGAACTTTTCACTGCAGATGTTTCTCATGGATCGATCTATGCCTTAAGTGTATATACTACTGAAAATAAGTAAATTTATATATTCTATTCTATTCTATTCTATTCTATTCTATTCTATTCTATTCTATTCTGTTCTGTTCTGTTCTGTTCTGTTCTGTTCCATTCCGTTCTATTCCATTCCATTCCATTCCATTCCATTCCATTCCATTCCATTCTCTCTCACTGGAGAGGTGTTGGTGGCATATTTTTAACTGCAGCAGTGCATCTGCTGTGGCCCCATGCCCTTGTACATGGACAGACATATTCACGGGACATTACAGTCAGCAGCAATATGTATGAGCTTGGATTGCATTCAGCCTGGAAACGACCCTCGCCATGAACTCTATCAGCAGTATATTTTCATACCTATCAGCCTTGGAGCTGTGAAAACATGAAGGAATTCAGCAGCAGGGTGGTTTGTACCTGCATGGGTAAGAGAAGGATCGAAAATATTGCCTGTTCCTTTCTGGGTTATTCCTGTCCCTGCTCCCAGACTTCCTTTGTCACCTCCCTTCCATGTCTTCCTCTCACATTGATTGAGAATCTATTTTGAGGTTGATTGGGACCTATTTATGAGAAATGGGATTTTAGGAACATGCAGTTTTCTTGCAGTTGTCCATGTGAAAGTGCAGAGTGTGGCCATTGCAAGACTTTTTCCATGGGTGTGCTGTAACCAGGATGACACATTTCTCCCAGTACACCCTCAGATCATCCACAGGCTGCTGGCAGAAAGCAAGATTTAACTGCCATGCACATCCCAAAGCCTGTAGGGGATCAAGCAGTGTTAGAGTGTTTCCCTTTGATGTCAGTTGCAGGTACAAATCATTATATTGGCAGGTGCAGCAAGTGACTCTCCCCTGGGTTTGCATGGAAGACTTATAGGAAAATTTACTGAATCACAGAGAAGTTACCCCCTTTCTTGTTATTAGGAACTCATCCACAGCTATTTCAACCTACCTTTCCCAAAGTGCTTTCCTGTATCTTCAAATAACCAGCTGATTCTGATATTTACACCAAAAAGATGTTTCACCTTTCCTTCAGTCCTTTATTTTTCCTTTTCTGGTGTACAGCAATTTTTACTAGGTTATTTCAAGGTTGCTTTCAATTGAGAAAAACCTCTGCTTTATGAGGATTCAGCTAAAACCTCACATCTAAAAGCTGAATGCCAAATGGCAAATCTGGTGCTGTGATTCATTTGTGCTGAGGGTGTTCATTTTTCTTGGGGAGCTCATTTAGCTGAAGGCACTGTGCTTATGTCCTGCTCAATGGCCTTTGGAGAAAGAGAATTTACTTTACTTGTCTACTTTGAGGATTTCTGCTAGAAATTTGGTAGTGTTTCATTTTCAGGTGGAAAAGCAAAGGACTATTCAGATATTCTCTCAAAGCTGTTCTGAAAACTGGCCCATAATGACAGAATCATAAAGGTCACACGCTATTTTCTTTCCATAAATCTGGCAGTAGAAATATTACAGGTTCTCCTGGTCTTTATCCTCTCTCTTGCTGCAGTGAGGATGTCAGATTGGGTTTGGCTCCTGTGGAGTTCTAAATGTTGAAAATAAAATGCAGGGCACAGAGTGCTGCTGCACCTCCTTTTCCTTAGAGACTGGGATGGGGAATAGCAACTGGTGGGAGAGAAAGGCTCATTCCACCAAGGATGGGTGAGGAGGATCCTCATAATTCATTGGAAAGGGTTCCTTAAACTTCAAGGAACATGAAGGGTGTCAAACCCTTTGCAGTCAGGCAAACAAGATGGAAACAAAATTTGGTCTCAAACTTTTGGTCCTGTACTTTTGGTCCTGTATTTTTGGTCCTGAATTTTTGGGGCTGAATTTTTGGTGCTGAAAATTAGTTTCTACTGAAATAAACCAGAAGTTGTAGGAGTGTGTGATCTGCTAAATCCCCGTGACCTGGGAAGTTCTAAGCAGTACAAATGGAGGCACTAATAAAAAACCAACAAAATTAGTTCCATGGAATTACAGGATGGTTTGGGTTTGAAGGGACATTAAATGTCACTTAATTCCCACCCTCTGCCACGGGCAGGGACACCTTCCACTGTCCCAGGCTGCTCCAAGCCCCAATGTCCAACCTGGCCTTGGACACTTCCAGAGATCCAGAGGCAGCCACAGCTGCTCTGGGCACCCTGTGCCAGGGCCTGCCCACCCTCAAGGGAGCAATTCCTGCCCAAAATCTCATCTAACTCTGCCCTCTGGCAGTGGGAGCCATTCCCCTGTCCCATCACTCCAGATCCTTGTTCAAAGTCCCTCTCCAGCTCTGTTGGAGCCTCTTTAGGTGCTGGAACGTGCTAAAAAGTCTCCCTGTTTGTCCTCTGGATCAGACTGAGGTAAGCAAGCACCCCATCTCTGCATTTTCACACACAATGTTTTTCTTTGAAAAAAATAAAGGAAAATAAACTAATGCTTAGAAAATGCTGCTCCTGCCATCTGTCAGAAGTCCATATAAAATCAATCAGCCTCCTTGTTCTGGAATAATGTCTGGTTTTCTCTGGCTTAAAGATGGTTTATTAATAAGAAGAGCTGGTGTTGACAAGGGAGTGAGCGTGGAACCAGGGTGGGGTTTAAATTTTGAGGATGATGATGACCCCTCAGCAACTCCCAGCCTGGAGACCCAAACACAACACTCAAAGTGTCTTGTGCAGTCCAGGTTCATGCCCTGCCCAAAGCAGCTCAGAGGAGCACTGGAGTGAGGGTGTCCATGCAGCCCTGGAGGAATGTTTGCTCTGCAAGAGCTGGTTGGGATTGTTGAGGCTGCATTTGAGACTGTTGTGTTTATGTGAGTGAGTGTGAGTGAATGGCTTTTGGCAGGAGGACAAGCCCCCTTTGTCCCAGACACCAACCTGGCCAGAACTTGGGGTTTTTCACATATAGTTCATAGCCAAGACTGTGAAATCTGCCAGATTTATAAATTTACTGGTCAGAGATGGAACTGGGTCAGCATTTAATGGTAGTAACTGTGATTGATCCTATAAAACACAGCATAGTTTGCATTTTTAGGACAATATGACTTTTCTTTAAGCTGTGGGCTTGGGACAAGTCAATTTAGCTCAGTGTCCAGTTTATTCAACTCCTTCTGTGATCTGAGTCAACATCCATGCTATTCATGTGGACCTGGATAGTGACAAAGAGCTGCGTTAATCTGGAACCCAAACTGATATTTCTGGGACTGTGATATCTGATGGACACATAAGTAAGCATGAATGGAGATCAACATTTTGTTTTGGAGGAGTTGTCCTATTTTTTGTCCATTTTTTTTTGCTTTTTTCTGTATTTTTCAGGTTTAACTGTCAGGTGTTCATAGTTTTTGTATATTTAAATTGTCTCATTTGCTTACATTTATGTTTTTATATATATATTTATTATTTATATATTTATTTGCTTATATTGATATTTATGCCCAAGAATGCATGGGTTTGTAAAAGGTAACATTTTTGACCAAAAAAGGAGAATGTCTATAATTCACTGAGCTCTCTATAAAGAAGTATTTACTAATATGGGCAGTACCTAAACACTTTGGGGAAAAAAAAAAAATATGATGTGTTAGAGTCATCCCAAGGGAATCACACTTATTCAATACCAACAGTGAATTTGGTCAATTTTTTCATGTCTGTTTTTGAGCCAAAGAAAACATCCCAAAATATTTGCTCATGGAAGAAGTCCAGGTGAACTGCACAATCTTTCTGAAGGATTTACTTGGTTTTGTTTTGTGTTGTTGGGGATTAGTGACATCACCGGGTCACAGGATAGGCTTTAGTGATGCTGTAGATCCTGTTAAACTCTGTTTAAATCAGTGTGAACTAAACATTTGCAATGCAGCCAAGGATGTGTCTGGTTATTATTATTTTTTTCCCAAATATTCCCCCACCTTTGTGAAAATTAAACAATCCTTTAATATGAAATCATGGTAAAAACTTAATGAAATTGGTATGTATTACCCATGTTTCACTACTGCAAGTCCATTGCTGATAATGAACTAATAGAAAGTGTGACACTCTTCTGTTGATTGTTTCTTGGCCTGGGGAACACAAACAAGGTCAGCCCTTAGCTCAATCCCCTGCACAATTACCATGCCTGGTGTCACTAATTGGCATTTTAATGAAGAGATTCTGGGTAGGTTTTAGTCCACCCCAAAGCTGGAAGTATCATTTCATCAGCAATGGTGCCACACTGGTGTCCTTCCACACAGCAGCATTTCCTGCTCACCAGGGCTAGCCAAGGTAAAACCCAATTTCTGCACAATTATAATTTTAACCCATCCAGGTTGTATGTGGCTCTCTCTCTCACAGTACAGTGGGTCATAAATGAGATTAAAGCATTCACTGGCTCACAGATCTCTCCCATTCCTTTGCACTGATATCCTGGAAATCTTAAATTTATTTCAGGCAATTTCAGGGCTCACTTGTAGAGGAGCTGGAAATGCTGCTGTGGCAAAGTTGACAAATAACTTACCCAGAGAATTTCCAATTCTCTTCTGCTGTTGTTATTTCCTGTTGGACTGAGACCTACAATCACTTGCACGTGTGAGTAACAAGCATCTTGCATATATTTACTCTCTCTTGGAAGCATTTGCAGCTTGAGGTTTCTAGAGTAACTGCAGCTCAGGCAGGATTTTTGGTCTCTGTGCAGGGGAAGGGCTTAATTGTGGGCCTGAATCTGGGCCTTACAGTAGAAATAATATCTGTATAAAGGAAATGCTGAGATGAGTAATAAAGAGCAATCTTCCTGTGAGTAAATAAAAATTACAAAAGGAAACAATAATCAATACATTTTATAGTTCAAGAGTTCAGCACATGCTGTTTCAGTACAGTACAATGGATGGGCAGCCTCTGTGGATTATGAATTCCCACATTTATGTGGAAACAGAAGTAAATAACTGAAACAAGAGTCATGTTGCAAGAATGTAAAACCAAGCTGGACTTAATGGTGTGCTATATTTAAAAGAGTGATGTGATCCAAGGAGTATTCACTTTATCTTTTCTTTCAAGCTTGGCTGCCTGCAACCTGCCAGGACCAGCTAATTCAAAAGAAAGCATTTTTCTCCATTCCAATCACCAATAAAACACAATCTGCACTCCACTTTGTTGCCCTGAGTCCCAGAGCCTGGTGTTGCCCAGCATAAATGTGTTAATGATGTAAATAAACTGCTTTTCTCCTTTGAGCTGAAAGAGCCATAGCCTGGATCAGGTAGAGAAGGAGGGCAGGGCAATGCAGTGATCCAAAACACTCCTGCAATTCTTATTTTCGGAGGGAACAGATGGCTGAAATCTTCTTTGCCATCTTGTAAAATTTTTCCTCTTTATGAGTCAGGTGTAGAAACGCCATCAAAAACCTGGTCTTAGATCACCTATCCAAAACCAGATTTCGTGCATATTTCATCACCTCTCCTCCTTCCCTGATTCTCCCTCTTTTCTTGCTGCTCAATCTGCTGCTCCTGCAGTGACCAACTAGGGACTGACCTCCAGCTTTGGTCCCTTCCACCTCTCCATCAGAGAAGTGATTTGATGAGGCCATCAGTGATTCCTTTAAGCAAGAAGGCCATTGCAGAGGGTTTGGAAAGGGTTAATTGGCTTCCAGTCTTGCTGCCATGAGATCTCTTGGGCAGGCAACAGGCAAAGGGTCTTCTCATTCCCCAGGAGGAAAGCAGGGCTGGATGGAGCTCATGTCAGCTGGAAATGGAGGGATGAAGGTGGTGGTTTGTCCTGATGAGGAGCCAATGTTCAACAGCATTTGGAGCTGGAAAGGCTGGGCAGCAAGCCTGGCTTTTGTATAACTAAAAATCTCATTAGCACAGGGTTGCAGGCAACTTGCAAGAGAAGAGGTGAAACCCTAGTTTGGTTAAAATGTTCCTGTTCCTGCTGGATGGATCAATTTTGCTCTGGGGGATGGTCTGGTTCCAAAGTGAGGAGGCTCATGCATAATGTGGATTTTGATTTGATGAAACGTGTCCCATTTTCCAGGTTAGCACTTGTTTTATCCAAGAAAGGCTGTATCTCCTCATACATTAATGGTCTAGGCTTGTATGCTTGTGATAATGCAACCCAGGACATTATATATGAAAAAAAATTCTGACATAGATGTACTTTGTAAAACCTATATTAAAAAAGCTGTAATTTAGAAAAATGGTTCTTGCAGTGTCACGTTAAGAATGAACAATTTTGGATTAAAAAAAAAACACAAAAAGGGATAAATTTTGAGTGCTTAGCTTTGTCAGACAAATACTATCCTTGTAATCTTCATCAAAATCAATCTTATAGAGATAGTAACAGTTGTGCCCTTGTTCTAATATAGCAGAGCCATTTTGTTAATTCCCCTGTATTTTGTGAGGTGCATGGAAAATAAATTTTATGAGCAGGTGCTCGCTTACTTTATATGGGAAGTATTAAATTTGATACCACTTTCCTTTAATAAGCCCAGATAATGGCACAAAATCTGAATCTATTATCACAAGGAAGAAAGTAACAAGGACAGAAAACGAAACAAATGTAATTTTTTCTTATTACGACACTCGCATTTCAAACTTGTGGAGTGTCTGTGCTTTACTTTGTAATAACTACTGTGACTGCATAATACCAGGATAGATATTGTTTTAAAAAAAGAGAAATCACTGATAGCCTATTCAGGGCTGTGTCTTTGTGTTCTCATGGCAGCCCGTCTCTTTAAGTAGGTTGAGTTGAACAACTACCCAGCAGGTGAAAAAAATATTCTGCTACCAGCATATTGCAATCTTCCATTAAATGGTTACCAAATAACCCAGTGGAGTGGTGAGCCAGGAGTGTGTTCCTACCTGCTGGCAGATATCTTTGCAAAGTGTGAGGCACCAGCCTGGTGTGGATACAGAATGATGCTTTGCAATAAAACCCTGTGCATTTCCTCAGGTTCTCTTTCTCCCCCAGCAGCTGTAATGTGCTATGAAAATCAGCCAGCAGAACTAACACAAATGACATAGCAAACATGCAGGCAATGATTTTTTTATTTTTTCCTTCACAGTGCATACAATATTAGCCATTAGCCTGCAAGCAATGCTGTTGCATTCATATTTAGGGTAATTTTCACACCAATATGGTAAATGCAAGCCAGATCTTTCACCAGGTAGTTTAGTGGCTGAGTTCAGGCAAAGAAAAAAACTCTAAAATTCATCACCAGATTTTGCTGTCAGAATCAATATAAATTTGTGTCCTGTAATTCTTTTTTTTAAATGGGAAATTAACACAGCTCCTTCATCTGAAGTGAGTGGAACTTACGTGAAATTAAAAATTAAATACATGTAGAAGATGTTTTGTGCATGAAATTTACTGACACACGGCAGCAGTTTCTTTTCCATAGTTACAAGAGGTGCTATTTGCTAAAGTCTTTCATTTTAATTTCCCAAGAAAAAATCAATAAAAAATGTTAACTCAAGTGATAAAAGGTATAGTTTGCTCCTAAGATGCTTAAGATTTGTGCCAAAGAGTCTACAGAGCACCCTATAAAGTCCTTCTGTGCTATTACTTTACATCTTGATGGAGTGCAGTGCTTTACAAGGTTGCTTGAGGTGATCCCAAATTCTCTCTCCTGTACCCAGATAAACCCTCTTCAGGAACACATCCCTGTTGGAAACTGGGCTCCAAGTTCTGGTGTTCTGATCACTTCTGCTGCTCTGCTTGGGCTCTGGGATCAGTCCCAGTTTGGCTGTGGCAAAAATGTTTGTCTTTCCTAAATTTCACATCCATGAAGCTTCCACCACCCACTCTCTGCAGGACAACTGGGTGCCCTGAAATGATGGTAACATTGATATATTCATCCATCAATCCAAACCCCCAAACCTCAACTCTTTCTATGCCTAAAAAGAGCAAATCAATTAAGAAATATGGGCAACAGAGAAAAGAAAAAAAAAAAAAAAAGAAAAGAACGCCTCTGCGGGGAACTTGAACATAAAGTTTTACCCATTTGGCTGACTGGGGTTTGGCCTGACTGAGTTATTACCTCTCAAAAAAACAGCATTCATAATGGAAATCCTGACAGAGCTGTTTGAGTGGTTCAGCTATAATTAACTCTGCATTCAGAAGCCTTTCATTAATATTTTAAGGATTTTTAAATTAAAACAATTGTATTAGTTTATGGGAAGTAGTCTTTCCCTCAAGTTGGCTCATACAGAAAATACTGAGAATGTACTTCTCTTTTCCTTTCCCTCTTGCTTTCTAACTCCCATCTGCAGAACAGGTCTCATCCTTCTCTTCATTTTCTTCTGTTGCTAGATCCCCATAGTTTTCTCCCCAGGCTCAAACATGAAGGCTTTCCCTTTGACTTTTGTGTCTTTTCAAGTTTTGGAAGCTCTGGGGGGCAACCCCCATATTTTTGTTCTCTGAATTTTTTTGTCACCTGCTCAGAAGCTCAGCCTGGTTGTGCACATCTGTCCTTCCATCCCTCCCTCCACCAACACATCAACTCTACCCTGGGGGATTTCTGGGTGAAGAAATATGTTGGATTTGCTCACAATGCTTGGGAAACCTTTATCCATGACAACTCTTTTCTTCTCAGTTCACTTGGTGGAGCAATCACAGGGTTTATGGGGTGTTGACAAGGTGGGATTGTCCGGGATGCTCTCAAAACACTGGAATTCTCCAGTTCTCCTTGGAAAGGCCTAAAGCTCAAATGGCCTTTTAGAAAAATAGATCTGCCAATGACATCTGGCCCTGGAACAGAAAACTTGTCGCTGTCCCATCCCTGGAAATGTCCAAGGCCAGGTTGGATGGGGCTTGGAGCGACCTGGGATAGTGGAAGTTGTCCCTGCCCATGGCAGGAGGTGAGACTGGATGGGCATTAAGGTCCCTACCAGCCCAAACCATTCCATGATTTTATGACCAGCAACCATGCAAAGATGTTGCCTGTATTTTAAATATTACTAGCTATTTCTTACCCACAAATCTATGAAAACCATTATTTTTAGCTTGAAGCTTGCCATTTTTACTAACTCAAATAAAACTGGAATTCAGAATATGCCCTTAATATTTCACTTATAAACAAGAGCATATTGATCATGCTTTGAGCAGATGAAACAAGGTTTTCTGTGAGAAATGATAATTTGTTTTGGAAGGAAAGGTTCATGCAGGCAGAGTCTTCAGCAAACTCTACATTCGACTTTTCAGTATATCACTAAAATGGTGCTAAAACAACATCATTGCTGACATGTAGGTGGGCAGGTGAAATGGTCACAGGCACATAATAAATTGTGCCAGCATATAATAAACCTATTTCTCATGTACCTACAACCTGTATAACTTCCCATCCAGATAATGCTCCAGTGTATGATAATTTATTGAGAGACTACATTTCTCATACATAAAACGATTTGTACACAAGAAGAAGCCCAATGTGAATAATTTAACCAACCACTGCAAACTGATAGAAAGCAGAGTCTGCAAAACAAATGAGACCCCATACAGATGCTTCTATTGACTTATACTTGAATTCATTTCATCTTTATTTTATTTCAGCTCTACTTTAGGATTTTTTTTTTCTGTAATCCTCTGTCCAGAATATGACACGGGTAACTTTTGAGCAGGCTCATCATTTGAATAATCAGCCATTTAGTGACATGTCTAGTTCTGTTTAATGACTGAATCTGTAAAAGTATGACCTCAAGCACTGGTTAACTTTAAAATAGCTGTGCCCACTGCATGACATAGCCAACAGGAAGCCATTAGAGCTCCAGCAATTACCATTTACATCCATCGACGAAGTCCCTATTTTATTTTAATCTGCTTAAGTACATTTTCTGCACGAGGTTAAAATATAAATCCCTTCTCCTGAACAAGACTGGTTTTCTGGCTGACTTGAGAGCACAATTTACAACTGATTTAATTTGTTCTTCACAAACATTCCTAATGACATTACCCTGGTGCATATACTGACTGCCTCCTCTTATTCCATTAACTCCCAAATCGGGTTTAAAGACCATATTGATGCTAGATGTTATTATGGGTGATTATCAAAACAACAGACAATGGGGCAAAGTGTTTACTAACTGGTTTATATATAATTTCTGTAATAACTACAACAGATGGTAATGCTACAAACAATAAATCAAGCTTTTCACTGCTGAAATAAATTGGCAGCCTGCAGTACAGAAATGCTGTATGTAACTATATACAGATGCTTCAGTCATCAACTGTATTGTTCATCTTATTAGAAAATGGGTCTGTTACTGCTATTACAGGAAATCTTTCCATTTGCAATTACAAATGTATATTTTCAATTGAAATTGGTTTTAACTGCCAAACTGGTTTAAGTATACTTTAACCTTTAATTACAAATAGAGTTATCACATACTGCCAAACTGGTTTGTGGCATTTGTTTGTGTCTGTGGAAGTTCCACCTCAAATTGTGTTTCTACTCCCATAAATATATTTCTGCCCTTCAAGAATCCTTTGGCCAAGAGGCATTTGCAGTAACTTTTGGAGTTAATTCAATATTAAGCAGCATAAAAGGATGTTTTATCCGACAGTGCTTAAAACAGCATCAAACCTGCAATTAATTCCATTCACTTTGGTTTGTAGTAATTTATCAAAACATTTTGCCTCCTTACACTGCCTCTTTTCTGGGGAGCTCACTCCATGTCTCTGTACTCATGTCACCATCTTCTGGTGTTACCTGGAGCTTCAGTGTCCCTGGGATGGAAATTCTGGTCCTCAAATCTGGGGGGAAATGTTGGCAAGCTTGAGGGATCTGCCACACTATGAACCACCAGAACATCACCCAGTAAGAAATGAGGATTTTATTACAAATGAGAATTTTACTACAAGAAATGGGTAGGATTTTTAGTGTCTTTCCCCATTTTATGGCTCCTTGGAATTGTTCTTTGCATAAAGGTAGGGCTGTGAAAAGATGGGAAGAGTGAACATGTAATGTTTTCACAAGCAGGATTGTGACTGTGAACTGATTGAGAGCTGTACCCTCCAGGTGCCTAATTCACACTGATTTTTAATTGGGATTTAACATCACCCACTGCTGAGAGGGTGATTTGAAACACTCTAAGCATCTACTTAGATATTTAGGAATTTATTTCTGTTTACAAACATTGGTGCTGTCCTGCATTGATCACTCAAGAATTTCTGGTGTAGATTCTGCTCCCTGATCTCCAGTGTGGCTTCGTGCAATGCTCTCCAAATATCCCAGATTTGAATACTGGAACCTTCATTACAAAATAAATTGGGTCTTGAGGGTTATAGAAATGTGATGCATCTCAAAGAAACCTGAGGTCTCAAGTCACAGAGATAAAAAGGGGAAAAGACCCCAAAAATGTGTATGTATTGAACATTGGCAAGAGATGGCACACACAACAAGACAGAATGTTCAAAATAAATCATGATTCAGGGATGACTGAAACATCTTTCTTTTTTCCCCCCAAATAACCACATAATAATCTCAAGGAGTGAATAAATCCACAAAAGTCATTATTGTTTTATTAGCAATTTAATGACAAGAAGATAATTGACATTTGAAGTAGTGAGAATAACATATTAGCTTTTCCACAAAATTTTTTGGCCTACCTGTGTGACCTCACTGCCTCAAGAGGCATCTGCACAAAAGAAGTAAAAATGACACTTTACAGACTGATCTCTTTGTAAGTATGAAGAAACAGTTTTATTCCTAATTCTGACAGAGTGAGACAGAACTGAAATGAACTGTGATAGAATAAAATGAACTGCCCCAGATCAGATTTGGTTGGTGACAGACAGTGGCAGTGAAATGAACTGTAAATACCTGTAATGTTTTCAGTAACATCATCTCTAAGGTTGTTTTTGCCTGTGGCCTGGACTGCTGGAGGCTGCTGCTTTTTTGAAAAGGATTTTTTGTGTGACAGCACAAAGTTATCTTTAGGATAACTCCCACTGGAGAGCACAGAACCACGGGATCATATCCTGGAATCACAGAATGGTGATCATCTTAAGGGATAAGAAGGGACTTTAAATCCCATCCAGTGCCACCTCCTCCCATGGGCAGGGACACCTTCCACTATCCCAGTTTGTTCCAAGCCCCATCCAACCTGGCCTTGGACATTTCCAGGGATCCAGGGGCAGCCACAGCTTCTCTGGAAAACCTTTTCCACCCTCTGAACATCAAAGACCCAGCACAAACCTCTTCCTCTCCTCTGGGTTCTGTGCATGTGAGCTCAGCGCTGCACCAGCCCGAGAGATGCAAATTGTATCTGCTGCATAGAATAAAGATTAAAAACTGCATTCCCGGCCTTATAAAGTTCTTTAATTAGAATCCTGCAAAGGATTAGCAATCTGATTATTTGCTAATTGCCTTTCCATATTTTTTCAGGGCCTCACAAAGCATCGGGGATACTAAAGAGCAAACAGTGCTTTAAGGCCACCGTACAATGTGACAACAGTGATAGATATGCTAATTTCTTCATTCACTCCACTTCACTTCTTTTATTCTTTCCAATTAAAGCAAATGCTACTGAAACTGTAATTAAGCTAGTGCCGTAGCCCTGATTGCCTGCTGTTTTAATGAAACCCTATTGATTTTTCTTTTATTTCTAATGGCCACACATTGCGTTCAATGGTCAAACACATGGGTGTTACAATGCACGGCCAAACTTAATTTTTGTTCTCTAAAAGGGTGGCCTTATCAGGAAGAATATCAAAAAAGCTGTTTGTGTGAGGTCTCTATAGTTTTTCCTCTGTCTGCCTGAAGAGATGTACTCTGAGCAAACATATTACCATTAAAAAGAAATGAGTTACATTTTGTGGAGAATAAAAATTGCTATTAGTCTCCTGTAGTTGCCGTAAGTTGCTCGCATGCATTTAGCATATTCATGATTCCCGGCATACTTTTTAGCTTTATTATTTTTTATTTAAAAAAAAAAATCTGTCTGGAAGAGATCGTGGGGAACATTATATTCTCTCCTCAAGATATTATAAATCACACCAGCAATTTAAGATATAACAGGTTATGAGGACTTTCTGATTTGTTGATAATTTTATGGAGGGGTTCATTTTCACTGCTAAATCTCATTGAATTATTTTCTAGGTTGCCTGGAAGTAGCGAAAAAGACAAGGAAAAGAAAAAACCTCTCTTAAAGTCTCATAAAGCATATAGTATAGCTTTAAATTTATTATTTCCCAACTGGATTATTCAGCCAGGGAATTAGACATTTAACTGAGTATAGCTTTTCTGTGGCTTCATATCTGTACTTAGGAGCCAGGGTGTACAAATCCGTGCACTGGAAGAAGGCACAAATTCTTCTGCAAATGAATTTATCCAAAATCATGCAACACAACACTGCAGAAACTCACTGCCTTCTCTAGGCACATCCACAGGAAGTTTGACGATTTTAATTCACAAAACATGAATATACACAACCCTGCTCCAGTTTTGATTGAGGAGAATAAATGGTAATAAGGAAAAATAAGGAAATGTGGTTTCCGACCATTCCTTATCTAAAAATATTTCATGGCTGCTGCGGAAGTTGAAGTGTAATCACATCCAGGATGCACAAAGTCAGCAGTCAGCTCAGCAAATGCACAAAACATGCATGAACTGAGGCCCTGATCCATCCTTGTACCTGCTGAAAGGCAAGGTTGGGTTTTCCCCCTTTGTTTGTTCGACTTTAATCAATAATTCACATTTTTCCTGGATGAAAACCTCAGGTTTTGGGTGGTACAGGCAACATTCCTTACAATCCCTTAGTCATTGTCTCTAGATCCCAAATGGTGTGTACTGGGACTGGTGGTCTCTTGGGGAAGCACCGCAACAAGTAATAAGCTGGGATGGATCTTGCTTCTCTCAGAGTGTGACTGCACCTGGTTTGTCAAAATCATGGAATTATTAAGGTTGGAAAAGACTTCCAAGATTATCAACTCCAGTCTTCAACCAAATACTACCATTCCCATTAATCCACTCCCATAATGTTCCTGATTGTGTATCATGGGGAAGGTACCTACAAAATGCTGCAGTAATACACACAGCTGACACTGGAAATGCTTTATGAAAAATGAAATTTCATAATTACTGTGTTCTGAATTCCAGTTTTATTTGCATTAGTAAAAAATGGCAAACTTCAAGCTAAAAATAATAGATTAGTGGGTAAGAAGAAGCCAGTAGGATTTAAAATACAGGCAACATCTTTGCATCGTTGCTGGTTATAAAATCATGGAATGGTTTGGGTTGGAAGGGACCTTAAATCCCATCCAGTGCCACCCCCTGCCATAGGCAGGGATACCTCCCACTGTCCCAGGCTGCTCCAAGCCCCAGTGTCCAACGTGGCCTTGGGCACTGCCAGGGATCCAGGGGCAGCCACAGCTGCTCTGGGCACCCTGTGCCAGGGCCTGCCCACTCTCACAGGGAACAATTCCTTCCTAATATCCCATCCAGCCCTGACCTCATTCAGCTTAGGGCTGTTTAAGGTCTCCATGATTCACCCCAAAACCAGCAGAGGGGTTTGGAGCAGTGTGAAAAGACTTCCATGGCACAGGTTGAGATCAATCAGACCAAACTCAGTGTAAATGGAGTGTGTATGTAAAAATTCCCAGTTCACCCAGTTTAGGTCACAGCACAGAGCCAGTCCTTGCTGCTCTGTCCTGGCTTGGCTGCTGTTCAGCTGTGCACATGGCACAGGAAATCTTTCTGCTGCACTAAGCTCTCTTCCAGGAATGAGAAAAATGCAGATTGAAAGGTGATTTCAAGTTTTTATTGATAGAGTTTCATTCCAAATTTTAGCCACGTCTTGCAGGAAGCTTGGCTCTGTGCCACAACCCTGACACCAGCACAATTTCAGGTAGGCAAACTGAAGCTGTGAAACAGGAGAATGTATTTTCTCCCCATTAACCAAGAATTCTTGCCTCCCTTATTTCCCTTCCTCTGCTACAGTTCTGAATCACCTTTTGTTTGTGACCACTGAATGCTAAACACACTTTTATTTTACCTGTAGGCACTAAATTTTTCAAAAGCCTCACACTGCTATTAGCCTGCCAGCAAACCAGGAACATCAGCTCTTTTTAATTAGATTTCCTAACTGTGATGTTCATTCAACAAGGGATAAATTCCCTTTAGTGGAAGTTGCAGAGTGCACTTGGACTTGTTAGCTCTGGAGAAGTGAAAATCATAAATAAAATCTGACGAGGAGAAGGTAACAGTAGGAAGAGTGGAAAATAAGACACCATCATGTCACTACTCAGCCCTGTCAACTGTTATGCTAATCAGGATAGAATTAAAAACACATTTTCTACCAGGATGTTTCACAGCCAAACCGGTTAAATACATATTTTAACAAAATTGAAAGCATATTATACGGAGATTTGTGGTTTCCAGCTCTGTCAGTGAGTGCTGAAAGTGTGCTGAAATAACAAAATTGCAGCCTAATAATCTATAGAATAATATTGTCAACTAATGGATTATAATAAAATAAAAGCTATTATTAGGGTAAAACATTATAACAAAAAAAAAAAATCCAACTTTTATTTGTAGCACCTCCCCCTTAATGGTTTCAAGCATTTTGAAAGGTAATTTAAACAAGTACATTGTGTCCTTATTGAAACTGTTTCATCTCGCTAGCTGCTGAAAATGGCTTTAACCATCTCTCTGAACAAAAGCCCGCTAATAAGACAACAAAAAGCCTACAAAAGCACTGGCTCAGCATCACTGCAGAAAGGCAACTAAAGGCAGCCTGCAAATGGTCTGTTTCTTTTTTTCTTGCATGTAATTAGATGAATTAAAAGGACAAAATAGTTAATGTTGCTGTTGTCCGAGGCCCCCGGTTCCTTTCATACAGCCCGCTCTAGACAAGAGCCCACGGCTCTCGCTCCAGCAATGTGGTGAAGAATGTTGGCAATAAGTAAAATTAACAAGCTTAATCTGTGAAGAATCTGGTCTGAGTCATAGATGAAATGTATCTCTAGCAACGAAAGGCTAGTAATTCCTGGTCTCCTTTTATATGCCTAATAAAACTTACAATAAATTAACTGCATTTTAGTTTGCAGCGCTGGCTCTATTAATCAGGGCCGAGACGTGTAGTCAAGTTACAATAGAAAGAACTCAACTGGGTGCATTTCAGTTATGCAATTAGGGACCATTGGCCCGGCTCTAATTAGGCCAGGGATGTTGATATTTCAAGTACTGTTTTATCATTAGGTTTCATTTCCTTGGAACATCCTCAATGGCCAAGTAGTGAGAAGGGTGGAGGATATTATAAGCAGGGGTCATCAGAAAGTCATTAATGGGAGTTAGGGAGGGAAGGGCTGACATTAATACCTTGCCTTTTGAAATGTTGAGCTGTCTCTGGGAGACTCGAGGCCCCTCCATCTCGCAGAGGAATCGGTGGCACTGGATCAGGCTCCTGGGAAAGGACCTCCCTTAGGGGGTGATGTTGAAGTTTAATTCTTAGATGCTACTGACCTTCTCTGACAGCAGGTGTGACCCTGACACAGAGGGGTTCATTTCTTACCCCCTTCAAGCTTCTGGGGTCAGACCCAAAAAAATCCCACCCATTTCTGTCCAGCAGTGCAGAGAAGGTGCTGGATCCTGAGGAAGGCTCATTAGGATAATTTTGATGGTGTTGCTTGGCCATCCCCACTCTGCTTCCTCCAGGCATGAGATGCTCTCAGTTGTTGGCTCTGCCATGTCCACTGAGGATGATGTGCTGTGGTTCACCCTCCACCAGCACCCACAGGCTGTGGACATGAAATTCCTCCTTTAGCACACGTGTAGTTGTGGTCCCTACCCAGATAAATCCAGAAAATGAAGGACAGATAGAAACAGAGTGGGAAAAGAAAACCAATATCTATCAGTCCTCAGTTGTGCTTTTCTTGCCAAACTCCAGCTTAAAGCTGTAACTCCCAACAATACTTTGCCTGTTTGTAAAATATGACTTTGTTTCATTATGAAAAAAGAAATTACATAATTAAATTCATTACATCCAATTACTATATGATTCATCTGGCGGCTTAATGAAGCTTCACATGATACTAACAAGATAAAGCAAAAGAATAACATTTTATGAGACTGCAGGCATTCTGTGTGCAGCAGACTGGGCAGTTTATGAGCTCTGTACAGTGCATTTCCTAATAGTCTGCATTGTACTAGTTCCAGCAGGGAAGATACTCCTTGGTCCTGTGACATCTCATCCACCTCACTCTGAAAATTTGCTAAGACAAAAGCTTCAACTTTTTCTTCTGACCTCCATTCCTGGACCTCTCTTCTGGATGTTGCCTAATTTTTATACCAGAGGACTCTAGGATGTGCAAGGAACAAGCTTGATAGGATCATAATAAAAAGAAATCTAGGCCACTCTACAGCTGTCAGAAGGCAACACATTTGGGATGTAAAAGAGCTGGTTTGGTTTTGAACCAGTGACCCAAAGGTGAATTACCTCAGTGTCTACATTGATAGGTATATAAATATTTTAAATACGATTTTGCAGAAGTGTAAAAGTGCCTTTTCTTTCAAAGTACATTATCAGCCTAAAGAAGTCTATCAACTCTGTCCTCCCAATAATTTATGATCTAATAAAAGGCTTCTGTCTTTGCAAAAACTGACAAAACCCCATAGTTTTATCTTTTGGGAATGAGATCCGTCAATAAAGTGAAGACTTGTCTTTTAAATGTGTGTTTAAAACTATTTGAAACGTTCACAATTTTGAAATTAGTCAATAACACAGGAAAGGGAAAAATTAAAGACATTCAGCCCCCTTTTTCTTCCATGTATGAGTGCCCTTCAGCTTTTCTCATTACCTTTTAGTATTTCTGGACAACTATTGATATTCAATGGGAATGTAAATGGGCTTGAAAATCATAAATTGTGAAAAATAGGTTTTTGAGACATCAGAAAAGTTTGAAAAAAATGACATTTGCCTACATGAGAGAACAACAGGAATGCTTTCACTGTGTTATTGAAGGATGTGGCTGACATGTCCTGAACTGGAGGTTTTGACAGTTGAGGTTTCCAATTTCAGCCTTCTCAACCAAGCAAACCTTGAAAACCCAGGGTAAAGAGAACAGTGAGTTCCAGCATAATAAAGAGCCCCAGCTTTATAACTACTGGCAATTTATTCCAGGGAGCAGTTGGTGTTGTGCTTGCTGGTTACTTTTGGAAAACACTGTGCTGAAAGCTGTCAATGAAGGATTTAAAAATCTCTCCTCTAAATCAAAATTTATCAACCCGTGACATAAAAACCGAAATATTTCCTGTGGCTATGCCTTCATCATCTCCTAATTTCTTTAATTAATGTGAGAAAAAGCATATCTGCCTCTGGGCAAGTTTAGTTTTGGTCATTTGTCTTACCTTCTGTAAGTAGGAATGGCTCATGTAGGCACACAGGGTGCAAAGAGCTGCAACTGCAAAAGGAAGCACTGGAATAAAACACAGGCATGGGCAGCTGGCAGGCCTTACCTGCAGTTCCACTAGGCATGATCTGCCCCAGGACCAAAGCCTGGCCCATTTGAAGATTTGTGCCCCATCCTTGGGGGTTTGTGTACCATCCTTTGCCCTCCTGCAGCGCTGGATGAAGGTGACCCTCCATTTATCCTACCTGTGAGCAGTCCTGCCTGTGCGTGTGTAATTATGCCATTGTGAGCTATTTCAGCTTTTCCTCGTGCTGGGTGATGAAGAGGAGCTCCCCTCTGAGGGGGTCTGTGCAGCAGGGCCTGCAGGGACAGCTGGAGGGTACAGCATGGGATGAAGGGTCACCAACACAGCCACCCTGTGCTTCTGCTGGGGACATTCCTGTCCCCTGCCATCCCCAGGCATGGCCATCACTGGTTGGCTGAGGCCACACCTCTCCCCAGAGCTGCTGCAGTGATCAGCCAGAGGGTCTCAACCACATGGTTCCATCAGCCAGCACTTTCCCCAGTCCCATCAGAGCACTTTGCTGTGTGAGGGTGTTGTTAGAGGACACAGAAAGAAGGACACTCACCTGTCAGGTTGAGAGAGAGAAAAAGAAGAACTTTATTTTTGGATTCAGGGTTTAAATAGAGTTTGGACTTTGACCAGCGATTGGGGGATGAGGTTGACACCTCTCCGACCCCACTGGTCAAACCAGCAGTCCATCAATTTGTCCTTCCCCCTGGAAGGAACGTATTTAAAAAAATCACTCTTTGTTTATCTTACAATTTGTGAGAAATCTCCAGTAGAAATGTGAAAATATCAGAAGGCTGAAAAATCAGGGCGACATAAGGGTTCATTGTGACATTCCTGCAAACCTGCACCATCATCCCCTCAAAATCCCGGGAGCAGGGAGGTTTTTTTGGCTGCTTTTCTCTGATATTTCCCACATCTAGAGAACCTGGCTGGGTTAAAACACACATGTGCAATGGAATATCAGTGCTGGATCTGACCACAGGCACAGCTGATGGGCAGAACACGGGCTGGAGTGTCCACGGCCATTATAAACACATTATGCATCTCCATTCAAAACGAGATAACAATACAAATTATCCAGGGCTTTAACCAGTTGCCATGAGTGACAGCCACAAGTAACTGCTGGTGGGATATCTGGAGACACTTTCCTCTGTGTCTTTAACAAGGAGAAATCAAAGATGTTTCTTATTTCTGGGGTGGAAAAGTGAATCCAGGGAGCTATCAGATAACCGAGGTTCTTCCTCGCCTCCCCGAGCAGCTGCTGCTTACAACCACCTCGTCATGTCATTGTAAAATGAGCATGCTAAACACCATGCATAATTAAGCAACAAAGTGCAGAGAACCTTTAGAAAACGTGCTAAAGGCATAAATAGAGAGCAGGATGAGATTTCTGCCGGCAGTGAATATCTTTATTAAAAGGTTGTAGTTTCTGGAAATTATTGTTTAACCAAATTATCAATGTGAATTAAATCAGGCTTTGGGGAAACTTCTAATTCATGCAATAGATCAGGTGTTGTTTAAATACTGTTTATACTGTGTGGGAAAAAACAGTATACACATTTTTTTATCACTGGAAAAGCCCTGTTTTTGGAGGGGCACAAACCCCTGGTTTTCATGATGAAAATTATGAATAATCTAATGCAAACCTCCTTAAAAATATTTCTCCTGCATCTAGAAGTACTTTCTGTGTGGTTCTTTTTAAAATAATTCATTGCAGAGGAAGGGGCTGAAACAAACATCAAATACTGAAGTGGGTTTTGTACATCATTAGCTACAAATGCCAGTTAAATAATGTATTTAGAAACTCCAGTAAAAAGCACCATCATGTAGAAGAAGCTTGAAGCCAGCATAGGTGGTGAAGAAATTGTACCCAGACATGAAGCTTGACATGGCAAAAAATACACAGGGAATATTATAAAGTGTACATAAAGAAACTTCTGCAGAAGCTCCCAACTTCTTCCACTATGATTTTCCAAAATACTCTGGTTTCTGCTGGAGAACCCTCAGTGTTTGCCTCTGGATCAGTTCAAATCCCCCAAATCTTGGCAGCACTGTGCAGGTGAACACCTGGGGCCAAGTCTGTGAAGGACTAATCCAAATTTCTACAAGGAGGAGTGATGTGACCTCACAGTTCTGGCACAGGAGAGCACAGAAAAGGCACCAGGCTATTCTCTGTTCTCATCTTTCTTGGGTGTTGCTCGTGAGATATTTGCTGATAAAAGAACCCACTGCAGCAGTCACTCCCCTTTGCTGATCTGAGATTTCATTTTTCTGTCTACCCTTCAAAAAAAAAAAAAAAAAAAATAATCCACAGCCAAGGTATCTCTGTTGGAAAAAGGAGAGATTTATTCTAGGTTTATTTTATGGCCTCGAGGAGAAAGGTGAAGGTAGGGCACAAAGAGAGAGAGGGAGGAGACAGCTGTACCAAAACAAAAACATGTATTGCTCATCAACAGAATGTTTGTACCTTCCACCACTGAGTCCATTAAAAATGGCACTTATTTGTGATAAGGGTGGTAACTGCTTGACACTGGCATAATTCCAATTATTGATAATTACCCTTGCAGTAATTATTTGGGAAGGTTACTAGTCAAAGATGATGCAAACAAAGATGGTGATGCTCATTTTCCAGAAACATGCAGGGCATGCTTACCTGATTTTTGCTTTGTATCTTCTGGGATCATCTTGACATTGATCCAAGTTCTCAGGAAAAAGGAAATCACCACAAAAATATCACAAAAGGGTCATCATGTGGCAGCAACTTAGCAGAGAACAGAAATCCACTCTTTCCAGTGTAGGATGCTCAGTTAATTCAAATTCCCCAAAGATGACTCATGCCAGCTTCAGCCTAGGCCTTTCTTCCATGAAAATACTTTACATTTCTATGATCTGTGTGGCACAGCAATCTTTTTATTGAGCATAATGAAGGAGTTTTGTCACAAGGATGGGTTTATCTATGAATCTTGGTCAGCCTCAACATCAAATCTCTTCAAAGTTTGTCAGGTCCTGTGGATTACCAACCTGTACTTCTGCCTTCTTGCAGTAATTTTGAAATGGTTCCCAAGATGATGTATAATCAGAATATTTGGCCTTTAAAGGCAGCTTTCTATCTTAAAAAGCTAAACTGTTCCCAAGAAATCCTTCTCCATTTCCAGATGGAAGGCCAGATCTGTGAAAGAGCTGCCTCCCTTCTCTTCTGTCCTTCTTGCCATAATTACAAACCAACTCTCGCTTTACAAACAGCAAGTGCCTTAAAGAAAAGCAGCAGAAGGAACTTAATTTCTTCACATCTCACTGCTCTCCACATGATACATAAGCTGCAGTGAGGCTACAACACAGCTATGGGGGGGGGAAAAATAATGACTGCAGCGCTGGGAGATGTCCCGGAGGGGATTCCCACTCCAAAGCGGATTTATTCCTCCCGTAGTGGCTGCTACCACTGCACCGTTTTTACAGCCCTGTGCTGGTTTCTCTGTTGGACTCCACAGGTTCTGCAATTATTTGAAGAAATTGAGCCCAACTGAGCCTGTCTTTGTTGAAGGAAGCAAGAGGAGCACTGAGGATGGAAAGCCAGAGGAAGGAAAGCACGGCTCACACGGGAAAAGCACTGGCAGAGGGATGGGGGGATTTTCCTGGGGAGTGACTGATGCCTTTTGGGGCTGCCTAAAACACAGGCCAGACAAAATTAAGGGAATAAAAAGCAGGTTTATTTATTGAAGAGCCTCCAGGTACATTTTGGGCAGACCAAGCCCATCTCCCTAGGGGCTACACCCAAAAATGGATGATGGATTGTGAGTTTTCACACTTTTATAAGTTTGGTCCATTTGCATATTGAGGGTTAATCTTCCAATTACACCTTCAGATAATGAAGTAATTTACCTCAAATTTGCACCCTCCTCAACACACTTTTGTTTCCATCTCTCAGCCCTGGGACAGTGAGGTATCCTTGAGTTCCAGGCCTGGAAAGGAATTGTTGTGTCTGACCGAAATGGACAAGCAGCAGCTCATGCTCTGTAGGGAGTTCAGAGTCACAGACTAAATAATTGCAGGGTTACAAATACATGAAAAATATAAAAGCTAAAATTCGAAGGCTTCATGGCCAGGACAGATGGGGCAGTTTTCCACTGCTTTGCCCTTCACCACCTGGAAGATTTCTGAGCAGGAAAACACCATTTTTGGTGAATCCAGTAGTATGTTCTAAAACTTGACAAGACAAAACCCAAAACTACAGCAATTATTAATCAAGAAAGTTCCTTGTTTAAGGTGGAAAAATGCCAGCTCTTTAAGGGGTGAAGTTTCAAAGCTTAAAAATCCTTTAGCTGCTAAGAAATCAGCTCACAGCCCTTTGTACAACACAAAGATGTTGCTCTTTGGGACCTTCTTCTTGTACACCCAGTATCTTGGAAAATCAGCTTTGTATCCCACATGGTATTACCTGTGAAAATTCACCTTTGAAATCAGCAAATAGGTTATTATGTGGCTGCTAGGATTCAACAGTTCAAAAGGTGATTTTTTTTTTCCCCAGTTCTTGAAACTTCTCATGCATTTCCACTTACTGTCTTCCATCATTTTGAAATTGAAATGATTGTGCTTTGAGCAAGCATTCACCTCAGCAAAAGGGAACAATCTTTATGATATTCAGTGTCCTGAAATATGGGGAGGAATAGTTCAGGTGGTAATAAATTTTACTGCCAGATAACACTTTATACATAGAGAACACATATTTGCCAGTGAAAAAATTTTAAAGTAAGGACCAATTAATTTTCATAGAAAGAATATTTTCCATATAAAAGAACCTTTCATCTACTTTACAGTTCATTGCATTTTACTGGATCTAATTTATATTTGCAAAGTAAAATTAAATTTTCCTTTTATATGAAAAAAAGAGAAATTATATTGAAAACACAGGGCATTAAAATATTCTCTCTGTGAATGTAATTACGCAATGCGAAATAAAAAAGCCAACATCCTTCAGTCTGTGAAATTATGCAGGTATTTATTTAATCGCCAAATAAAATTCTGTTGAGGGGACGAGCAAATAAAAGAACTGTCTGGCATGGAATGACATCAGCCATGTTCGCCTTGCAAAAGAAAGGTCAGTGTAAGGCTAATTTTAAGCAATATTTTTGTAGCAATTATGTTTATATTGGCAAGATTATGTGTTAAATCAGGTCAGAGGCAGAAATTTTGGTACTGCTGGGAGCTGTGGGCCCACCAGGGCATCTTTCTCTGGGTGTCCACTAAGGTAATCTACAAGAGATGAGTCCTCATGCGACTTCTGGCTGCCATTACACCTTGCTGGTGACAAAATGTCTTCAACATGATGGACTCTTATCTGGGAGATAATTATCCCAATCGTCAGAAATATGCTTTAACTTTAGGAAATATAAATCACTTTAATCTGACAGCTGCAAAAGAAAAGGTGTAATTGAAGGTCAGCAGCAAAAATCGTAAAAACTTGATCTGAATTTTAAAGCTGAGAAATTTAAAAAAATCAGTGTTCAAATATGGGAGAAAAGCAGGGAACTTTTTTCCTTGTAGCATGGATGTGAAAGACTCAGCCCCTCACTGAGCAGGCTGAAGTCAGTCATGTTTCCAGCTCACATTGCTTACTGTGGATTTCAGCTCAGGCTTTAAATCTAATGCTGATGTGATTTAAAGAGGAAAAGCCATTCAGAGCTCTGGAAGTCTGTGTTGGAGCCCAACCTGCTGACACCATCAGAAATTTGGGGGTTGCTACCACTGAGGTCAAACACTTATTTTAGAGCTCTCTGGTCCTTCTGTCTATGATTTTAGCTGTCAGCAAATGGCTTTTTGAGTTTTATGTGTCCTTTAATTCTGTGCACAGCTGTGGGGTTTTGCCAGTGAGACTACCTGGGGCAGGAACAGAAACACAGATGAGAAAGGAAGTAGTTTGCAATTAGATATTTTCACATTCCTTTAGCCAGCTTGTTTTTTTAAAGGATAAATAACAACAGGACACTGGGCAGTCATTGCAGATGGGAATGAAGGAAAGCAGCCACTTGGTGAAGGATTTTGAGAGATCAGTTCTAGATGGAAAATGTCACTTATTTAACAGACAGGGTGTCTATTTAGATCAAATGTTAAGAAAATTTTCCCTGTGAAGGTGGTGAGACAGTGGCACAGGGTGCCCAGAGCAGCTGTGGCTGCCCCTGGATCCCTGGAAGTGTCCAAGGCCAGGTTGGATTTTGGCACGGAGCAACCTGGGGTAGTGAAAGGTGTCCCTGCCCATGACAAATCCCAGGTTTTCTTAAGCCCAGCCTCATGGTAGAAAGGTTCTCCCACTAGGGAGGAAGGACTTCACCAGAAGAGCAGGACACACAAAGAGATGCTGTGCATAAGTATCCACAGAAACACTAAAGGTATTCTGTAAAGATTTCTGGTCTTATCCATAAAAACCTGAGAACTAACATCGTTTAAGGTAAAAAATGAAATCAAAATTTAAAAAAACTCCTCACCATGCATGGGAGCACTTCATGCATCACAGAGCAAGGATCCCCAGCCTTGGAGAAGAGACAAGGAAGGGAAAACCATTCTAGGGCTGGTTCCCAAAGAGGCCCATGTCTCAAAGCTGATGTATCAGAGCCTGAAGCTCCCCTTGTGCTTTGCTCCTTTCCACATTTGAGCAGTGCAGGTTGGAGGATCCCACCAGGAGAAGACACCTCATTGCTCACAGGGCAGGTATAACTCTCCTTGTCTCTCTCTCACACACGCAGAGAGCCTTCGCAAAGGGACAATTTTAAATCAGGCTGAAAAAACAAACTCTGCCTTAATCAGCCTTACAGATGCCTAAAATTCACCTGAGCTCCCTTTTTGGACACATAATTGCTGTTTGCCACCTCCTGGCTCCCACTCCCTGCAAACTGCAGATTTCCTCTCTCTTTTGTCAGCCACTGGTTCCACTGGCAGGGTGGAGCAGAGCAGCAAACAGATGAGGGATTATTTACTTGTGCCCGTGCCAGCAGCACATAATTCAGGCTGGACAGACTGCAGCAATTATGATGCATTTTTCATTCACTCAAATGAATCAATCACTTGCTTCACTTGTGAACAAGAAGTAACAAAACAAAACAAAAGAAAAGTTAAAATAATAATAATAATAATAATAAAATCCAAATACTTGTTTGTGGGGCAAAACCCAGAGAGAGAGTTTATTTTTTAAGGCAAACACTTACACAAAATTATCTTATATAATTAACAGTTCCTGGTTAATAACCATTCAGCAAACAAATGTGTATCTACTGAAATGAACAGATGAATCATTATCATTTAGTACTTATAGGATAATAGCAGGATGTAAAAATTATCAAAAAAGGGAATACTTGAAAACCTACCAGCAAGTGCCAACTCCAGAATAATATGAATGTGAAAAAATAGAGAGAGGAAAAGAGAAAAATTTTTTAAATTAAAAACTCCAGTCTCTACAGTTTGGTTCATGCTTGAAATGGCTCGGTGGTGTTCAGTGTTGTATGCACAGACTAACCATTGCTTGGGCCAAAAAGGGGGAAAAATTTTGAAAGATAATGAAGGCAAATTGAAAGCAAAGGGATTTCAGTGTGTCTAGGTGTGGGTGTGCTGAAGTCTGTGTGCACAGGTGACACAGTGACACAGTGGCACAGTGACACACCACCTTCCCTTCACATCCCCTGGGATGGCTCCCCACACCCCAGGGCAGCTGAGAGGAATTCTGACCTGAGCATGGGCAGCTTGTCCAGCTTCCTACAGGAAAACTGTGAGCAAACCCCATTTCTCCTGCATCTCTGTTCCTGCTGTCACCACAAGGTTCCCCCCACCTTTTCCAGGAGGAAAGAAATGAGCCACAACCCCGATTAGCTAATTTCAGAAATAACTCTAATTTAGGCTTAAAGGCTCTGAAGCTGTAATGGGGCTGCATTATGAATCTGATTGTCTGAAGTTAACGCTCTCTTTTTATTCATTTGTCTGGTAATTTATTTGTAAAAAGTAAGCAAACTGAAATGAGCAGGCAATCAGCTGCCCTGACACACTATTTTACCCAAGGGTATTCTCCAGGAACGGAGGCAGACTATTTCAGCCATACAATGTAATATTTATACCTCCATCATGAGAAGAACTCATGACCTTACTCCTAGATGTAATGAAAAGGTATATATTAAAAAAATAACCCTCTCTTTATAATGAAAGACGTTGCAATACCCCAAACTCTAATACAAGTGGACAGAGATATTTTGAAGCATTGCAAGATGTGTTCCATTGGAGAAATATTCATCTGTATGTATCAAAGAGCACCTGCACAGAGCAGTTTTTGGGGGAAGTTTCCTTACATTTGGACAGCTGTGAATTCAACTTTTCTGTGCATTTGTACTGAGACGTATCAGCCTGAGCTCTTTTACACAGATCTTTGCTTTTTGTATAATTTATGAGCTGGCAAAAGCAGCCATTGATGAGAAGCATCTCTTCTGTCTCAAACCCAACCAGGCTGCAGGTAAAAAAATACCTGGTGGCTTCCCTGCCTCTCAGAGTGACTGATCAGGAGGAACTGGATAAATGGAGCAGGTTGTGGGCAGTCCATAAGATGAAGGAAAAGCAGGGATGAAATTTTCTCTGGGGAGGAGCTTTTTGAGGGCTGCCTCTCTCACTGCTGCAGTGGCAGGGTGGGGGGAGATCCTGGCCAGAGATTTTTAATTTCCCAGGGCATGAAGAAATCATCTAAGACTTTAATTGATTGGAGGAGATATGCCGGGTAAGCCTTGTAAAAATACCCCACAGAAGATACTCTCATGACTGTTTGTGAATGGAACTAGTTCTTGCAATATTTTGTCCTCATCTTCATGCAGATTCATTTGGGTTATAATAGGTGCTAATATTCAGGTGATAATAGCTAGAAACAGAATTTGGGACAGGGTGCAAGTGTCTGTAAAGGTCTGAGAGTGGTGGGTAAGCACTAGACATGGGGCTCTGCTTGTATGAAATTAGTAATAATAGTAATAATGACAACAGCAGAGGTTTCAGGCACAAACCAGGAGTGGATCATTGCTGTGCAGAGCCCAGAGTCCTGTCCAGGCCCATGTACACCTCTTTTAGAGTAATTCCAGGGCAGGAGTAAAAGGCAGACAATAAGATGAAAGACAGTCTGCACCCGTGTTTCCCTTGCTGGAGACACGACCACTGAAAAGAGAATATTGTTCCTCTAACAAAGGTGCATATTGTGAAGCCAAGCAGATGATGATGAACACTGGCAAGGGAGTTCCTGTAGCAGCCAGCAGGAAAGCTAAATTATACCAGGGAAAACTTAGGATTAAAATAACTCCATGATTAATTCCCTATTTTACCTGGAATAAATAAACCTTTACCTCAGTAACTATTGTTATAATAGCTGGGCTGGTATGCTGGTATCTGCTAAAGAGCTAACATATTTAGTTTTATTGTTTTGTCAAAATATTAAGAATATCAATATATCTCCATAATTCAGTGTTATACAAAGAAGCATTTTTGTGCCATATATACCAAAGATTGTATTATACTTTTGAGATCATAGGTAATGATGACAAAGTGATCTGTGTTCAATTTCAGCATTAATGTCTGGTTTGAACAAAGCCTGAAATATGGTCTGGGAGCTAAGAGGCTTTAATATTAAGATCTTTAACTGTAATTTATGTGACAGAAGATAGGGTTTAGCATAATAAAATGTAATGGGCTTCTCGAATGAAGAGGACTAAGAGACAATTGAAAACAAGGTAAAAATGGTAAATTATAAATAACAGTAAATTTACCTTTATGTTGTTACTTCATTTATTTTTGATTTGTTAGACAGGCTCTGTAATTTTTCATTTTGCTACATTTGGAACCAGGCCTTTCTGCACCTCAGGAATAATGGGTTGAAGGCACAGCAATACTGTCGGGCCACTCTTAAGAAATCTGCATTAGGGCTCCAAACAGAAAACCTCTTTTTCTCCAAAATTTGTAATTTACCTATAAAAATTCAGCTTGAGTTGCATTTCAGCACATAAATGTGGTGAGCAAATGCACTTGCTCATTTTGCCTCTAAAATCAGTTTGGTTTGTTTTTTTTTTTTTGAAGTTGCTTAAGTGTAAAAAATGAAGAACATCTGTAACATTTTTCAACATTTGTTGGAAATCAGGGTGTTGAAAGGAAAATAACTTTAATAATGAGCTGGTCTTTTTGCAAGGTATATCTTGCAAATTTTTTTGTGGCTGGTGACAACTGTCTGAAGCTCCTCCCTGTTACAGCTGAGATTCTGCACAGGCAGCACCAGGCACTGAAATGGAAAGTAGGTCTTAAGAATTTATCTGGAAGTTTACTGGAATGGATGGAAACCTCTCCATCTTCAAAGGTCTCTCTCTGGGCCAGGCCCTTGGAGCCCTGCAATGGCATGTCTGGAAGAAATCAAGTAAATCAGGATAAAAAAAATCTGATCTATGTTGGTTCTTGTGCTCTTTTCCAGCTCTGGGACTTCTACCAGGCCAGCATCCTTTATCCTTTCTTTTTCTAGGGGCAATGGCTAAAAGGGCAGCCTGTTCTTCCAGTCTGCTTTGCAGGTAGCCAAATTCAGTCTCTGTGTCTCTCCTTTTTTGCAGTAACTTAATAGGTTTGGTTTATTTTTTTTTTTTTTTTTTTTTTTTTTTTTTTTTTTTTTTAATTTCTGGAAATTAAAATAATTTTTCTCCTCAAGGTTTCTATCTAGTTCCTGCCCTTTCTGAGGTTTAACTCTTGGTTACATCCCCAGGTTTGGAGCTGCACTCTCAAAGCTTTGCTTCATCCTTTTGCAAGTCGTGTCTCCTTTTTTCCCTCCATATGCAATTTTATATTACTGATCTATATGAAAACTGTTCATGCTGTTTCTGGTCAAAGAGAAGCTCCTGGTGCCAAAGGCTTGGGATTTCTTTTTTCCCCATTTCTTAACTTTTTGTCTTTGTCTGGTCCAAAATTGATGATAGGGACGAATAATAAGACTGTATCCATCTGGTATTTGTAAAGAAACAAAGTGTTTATTAAAAGTAGGAGTTTGGTTGGGTTTTTTTTCCAGTGGCTGCATTCCATAAAATCTCCCAGGGGAAAATGCAAATCTTATAGAGAATGGTGTTTACTTTCATTACAACAGCAGAATGTTGCAGGAAAATAACCAGCATGAAAAACATGACAGAAACCAGGGAGCTGAAGCAGATCCTTGTGCAGAACAATTAAAGAAGGCAGTGACCCAATGATAGTCCCAGCTCTGGGTAAGGATCCTCCTCCTCCAGGGCTTGCACAGGAACAGAACAGAAGTGATGGTTCCTGCCCCACATCCCGCCCTGGGACCAGCCTGGGTCATTCCCATGGACATGGAGAGGGACAAGCACAGTGACTCTTGAGGGCAGTCTCACCCCTACTTTTTATGTTACAAATTATTTATATACCTCATATAGACCAATGGCCTCTTCATACCCTTTGTGTACAACTGACCTGATCTAGAGACCACCAAAGTATCTGGAAATTCTCCTCTTGTTTTCTATATAAACTGGACTTGAGCCTCACAGAAGCAGAAATCAAGCCTGAAATTTGTTCAAAAGAAAGTCTGTGGCATTTCAAAGAGGTAACCATGATGAAATATGAATTAAAATAAATCCAAGGTTTTAATAATAATTAATAAAACATGCTGTGAACACCTTATAAATGACTGATACATAATGAACGAGTCATACAAATGTATTCATTAGCTAAAATTATCATACATAATAATTACATTTTCTGAAAAATTTATGATGGGGGAAAGTCTTTCCTTGGCTATATTTGTGCAGTTTTGCTAACTTCAGTGCAGACACACGTGTGTACTCAAGGCTGGAACGTGGCCCTGAGTGTGTGGGTATTGTCACATTAATAATTCTGGGAAGGGGCTTCCATGCTCTGAGAAGTATATAAATTCCTCCTGCTGTATTTCTTATTTAAAAGCCATGCTGTGTGTTAAATGAAATTCTGTAGCCCAAGGAATCTTTGCTGCAAACCTCTGCATAAGTGAAAACTACAGGAAACATGATTTATAGGAGTTTTTTGTTGTTGTTGTTTCTATTTAGTTTTCTTAGACTTCAGCTGTCCACATATGAAGGCACAAAACATCCATGAGTATTTTATTTAGCCAAGTGCTTTATTAAATTTTCCTCTGGAGTGAGTCAGGACTCTGTTTAAAAGTGCTTTCACTTCTGTGGAGTGCAGAGTTCCAGAGCTGATCCCTGGGATGATCAGTCCTTCTGCAGCTTTTCCTGACCATTCCAGATGGTTCAGAGTGACAGTGAAGAGTAAGAGCCTGTAAGGTATTTTATCATATAAAAACCTGTTTCTGTGTTTGGAATATTGTCTAAAATCGAGGTCTTGTGCCAGGACAGTTGTGGAGAGATGCTGCTGCCATTAGAAAGGACATCTGTCCAAATTGACTTTTCAGGTCAAACTAAAAACAATCTATACATTGAGCTAAATTCTCCAACAGGCCCAGCAACTGGCACTGTAGTTTTCTGCCAGCCCCCTCTGGTCCCTGGCTCTCTGCAGGGTCACTGTCTGTGCCATCGAGGGACCTGAATCCCCAGGGCTGAGCTTCCTCCAGCTCCTTGGGAGAGGTTATTCTCCTACACAGAGGATGCCTTCCCTCCCTGGGAGAACTGGCAATATCAGATAGGTGTGTGCACCATTCAAAAGCTAAGCAGAAATGGAGAGGAGATCAAAGGTTATCAACAGCAGCGAGCTTTTAATGGAGATTGTGGAGGAGAAAAGTAAAGGCTGATTTCAGGACATGGCCATTGTATTCAGTTCCAGTTACAAAATAGGGGAATTTGAGGATCAGATATGCAAGTGCAGGTGGTGGAGGACTGTAGCAACACAGTCAAAGAGTTTGAAAGAAATCCAAAGATATTTTTTTTTAGAACAAAATACTCACAATTTATTCACTTGGGAAATGATATTCCTTTCCTGTCTTATCAACTGATCACTTTTCTGCCTCTGTGAAATCTGACCCCGGGCTGGAAGGCACAAGACAGTGCAGATGGAGGGATTTTGCTTCGCTTCCCCAAAATGAGAGCTGTGCCCTCCCTGCGCTGGAGCCAAAGGATCTCACAGCCCTGGACCACAGAGCTCCCAGGAAAAACCCCCAACCCCTTTTCTGTGAGATACGAAAACCCACCCCACACGTTTGCTGGGATTGTTTCAGCCGAGTGCCCAGACGATGACTGCTGCAGGTTAATCAGTGTGGTTTTTAAACACAACCACACGTGTCTAAAATAAACACTCTCGCTTTATTAATTGCAGGGATTTGCCGTGACACGGCAGCAGAGCGGCTCTGGTGTAACAGGTTTTAGGATTTGATTACAGCACCATCTACTGGGTGTGGAACTTCTCCTTTCCCCAAAGCCTCTGCAGGAAAAGTCGAGAATCACTTCCACAAGACGATTCAAGGGGGGAAAAAAAAGTCATTTCATTAAGGTCTAAATTCGAAGGCTCTTGAAATCAGTACCAAGGCTCATTAGCTTCAGGGGGATCCAGCTCCTTCTGGTCATGCTCACCTAGAGTCATGTTTAAATTACAATCTTGGACTCAGTGATGAAAAACAGATCTAAAGAGTGAGACAGCAAGTTTGCTGCAATACATTTCTTGTAATTATAACTAGATATCATCCATTTAATTGCTAAGGGTATTATAGCACTGAGTGGGTGTGCCCAGGCAGGTAGGGGTGAGCAAATAGATGTGATGTCCTCAGGCAAACCACTGAACGGCAGCAGAAAGCATTGAATTAATTTAAATTTAAAGGAATTTTACTTAAGGGATTAATCAGTTAGACTTAACTCATAACATGTAATAGGAATCCCTTGTATTACTTGCAAAAAAAAATTGATTCCCTCCCAGAGAGGGGGTATGTTTAAAAGCTGATTAGTGGAAGTAATGTTGAGAATATTTGCATTTCCCAATGATTGTTAATTTTGCACATAATCCAGGCTCCCACTGACTTTACACAGCTGTAAGTGCTCTGGACAGAACCCTGCTATCCTCTGAGCAGTGCTGGATGCCATCTGTCAGTACCACAGCCCTTCTGTGGTAACTGCTGCTCAACACTGGCCTCTAATGCAAAATCTTCTGTACTGGATGGCACCCTTATTTTGTCCCCATAAATGGATTTCTTGTACCTGTCATCTGGGAAATTTTAGGGAAAGAATGCATATAGCTGATACTAGCAGAACTGGTAAAGGTAGGGGCTGATCCTGAGGTTCCCTCCTGTTGGAGCCTTGATCCTTGGGGAAAAATTTGGTTTTTTGAACCACCCGGGTGGCAGGTGAGGCATAAAAAGCACCCCACAGCCCTTCTGCTCTCCATTCCTATTCGCTATTGCATAGAAACACTGGCCCTAACACTGTGCTGTGCTGTGATGGATGAACAAGTACAAAAAGTCCCCCCCCGAGTGACCTCATTCTCCATCTCATCAAGTCAGGTGCCACTTCTAAACTGGTACTGTGGAACTATATGAACAAACCCCAAAAGGTTGTCTGAGTCCAAAAGGGCAGCTCACTTGCCCTTTTCACATACTGACACTTGATTTATTCTTCCTTGGGCTATTCTGTGGTGTTGGAAGACAAGTTCACCCTTCCTAATGGAAAAAAAACACCAAACCAAACCAAACCAAAGCAAAAATAAACTAAAATCTACTTTGAAATCACGATGATGTAGGGAAATACAAAATCCTACCTAGGTAAGGAAGTGAAATCCTGTGCACCATGCAGTGGATGGCAAATCCTCACATGTGGTTGTTGGGAATGAGCTCTCACTGCCACGTCACCTGTGGGATTATTTTTGTTCCTATCAGAACAGCCAGGAATAGCTCTGCCACTTGTCTGAGGTGAAGAACAACTCAATAAAATGGCCTGGGCAGCCATGCTCAGCACTGTCACCTTCCCCTCAGCATCTGATGCTGGGTGGCAGCTGGAAGAGCTGCAAACACTCACCCTCACCAAATCCAGCCTAGAATTAGGATTATGGGGGGCACTTGCTGGTGGTCTTGGCTGTCTGCACTCCTGGCAAACCATCCAAGGCACCTCCTTTGACTGAACAGGACTCCACATCTCCATCAGTTTCTGCCAGAACATTTCACCAGATCTCTAATCCTTAATTTCTGCAATTAAACCTGTTTATTATTTCACTAAACCCATCAACTTTCTCATCTTCCTATTGTTCTGTGAAAGGCTTCAATGTGTCTGAGGGCTGTTAGATATTTCTGCTTGGTCCACTGGATTTCTGTGCTTTCACTGGTGGTTAAAATCCCCTGTGAAATTGTATTCTTTGCATAAAATGACCCCATAATTCCTGCAAGATTGTTTTAATGTGAATGAAGGATGAACTCAGCCTCAATCCTGGATTTTTGTGGTTGTGTTCATGAAGGAGAAGTTGTCAAATCAAGCTTCAAGTTTTGAAAATGTTGGCAAGCAAATCCTTGATATATTCCAGTGAAAAACATTTTATATTTGCACAAGTATAAACACAGCAGTTGGATCAAGCTATTTATTGTTGAGACACTATTGTCTGAATATCATTAATTTTTGTTTTATTAGTCAGGTTGGTTTTTTCCCTGCACATACATTTAGTGGAGCTCTCTACTGGATAGGCCAGTGGTGCAGCATGGCTTTGGTTTGGGGTACTAAACTGTGAAAATTTGTTTCTTGTAGTTAATAGCAGCGTATTTTGTTATCAGGTGCTAAAGACTGAATGCTCTATTGCAAGATGCTTTTGAAGTCCAAAAGGCTTATGAGCCATTTTGGAAGTAAATTGTTAATTTCATTTTGATCATGATAAAGGAGAGGTTTGATGGCTCCAAAAATGTTTAGATGTCCTTTGCTTTTTCGTAATCTGCTGTGGCAGACAATGGAGTAACCCCAGGGGGAATACTGAGGAACAATGGCATGATTAAAAAGTGATGGCAAAAGAAGTTTTTATCTGTCTATTTATCCATGATCTACCAACCTGTAGATACACTGCAATTAATTTCTTACTATTTTCCTGCTATTTTTAAAGCATGTAGTATTTATATTTAGTATTAGAATTCACCTAATGCTGCAATAGTTCTCCTAATTTTTTAATTCTTGTCCTCTGTGGCATAGGGGGAGCTGAAGGAAAGTCTGGGAGAGCTGAAGGAAAATCCAGGAGAGCTGAACCTTTCCTGAAAGGCCTTTTAGGTTGATGGAGAGCAGAGGGCTGAGGGTGATTGTGTGGATGGGGATGGTACCTGTGGTGACAAATGGCAATTCACTCACGTCCAACAGGGACTTCACACTTGTTATTTTCAGGATTATTTTGTCCCACGTTCCACCTGGCAACAGATCCTCTCTGAAAGGTATTATGACACATTTTTCTCAGAGGAGGCTGAGGCCAGTGCAGGAAAAAGGGCTCTCTGATAGAGAATCCTGCTCAGTTCACTGGTGGTAGAATGTTTAAACCTAGATCCTCCAGAATGGAACATCTGAATTTGTGAGAAGCAAGTGGCCTGTGCCTTCAGAGAGGTGTGTCAGGAATGATGTTTGATCTGAGGCAATCCCATGAAAAATACCCCAGACCATGGGAAGATGAAATGCCTCCTTCCATATGTATGAGCTTTACTAAGCTGGTAATCCACAGTTTAAGGAACTTTTTTTAAATTTAATAAAGAGGTTATTTTAAACTTAGATCTGCAAAACACTCATACCTCCAGCACATTGCCTCAGTGAAATATCCCTCTACATGAAAATATAGACAGTTAGTTTTTTCTTCCAAAGTGAAACACTGCAAGGTCTTTCATTACTGGTTTATTATGCTTTCTGTATCTTTGCTCATTTTTCACCAGTATTGCATTAAGTATTGATATTGATTTCTTGTAAATGGTACTGAAATGGATGGCTCACAGTTTTTGTTATTGTTCTGTAGCACTTGTATGTAATTTATTACAGCTGCAATGGAACCTGCCCCTTGCTGCCAGGGTTTAAATTAAATGTGCCATGTTTTGGCCCCTAGTAGTCACATACATTTCTCATTCTGGATCTGAAAGTGTTATGTACAGAGCAACTTTTTAAATTACTTCCTTGGTATTATTTAAAAAGTTTATTTCAATAATCTTGGTAATTAATATGTAATATACTGGTTGAATTAATAGCATTTTTCTTTTCCATTACAGAGACTAATTGCTGTCCTGTAAAAATAACATGGAGTAACTGAGAGTCATGACTGGCTTTTCTCTTTCTGGGAGAAGAAGGGGAAACCAGCTCCTAAATTTTTCAGTGAGTGTTGTATCTGTCTTTACTTGTGCACAATGAAAAAAAAAAAAAAGGTGTTGATGCTGAGGAGGGACAGCCCAGCTGGAAGGGCAATTCTTTGCTTTAATGCAGTGGACTTAGTTTTGGCACAAAACTTGGCTTGGAACCATCAATTAACTCAATTTTTATGAGAATGAAGCTGCAGCACTCACAAAAATGAAAGTTCCCACACCAAATATCTCCATACATGAGGTTCCTTCATGGAAAGAAAATAATATTGAGAGAACACCAGTGGTTTTATCAAAAAAAAAAACCCCAACCCAATTGATAAAATAGTACCAACATGTTGATGTTGAGAGATACTTTTTGTATAATTCCCGGTTTTATTTGCTGCTATTTCATTACAAATAGATGCTGCTATTCTGGCAGGGAGTGAACATTTTTTGAGTCTGCCCATGGACAATCTTCTGCTCTATGATTTTGAAAGGATTGGGATGAAGGAAGGGGTTTTGGTGCTTTAAGGGTCCATTTCCTCCTCTCTCTGGGTTTCTGTAGGTGCAGCTCTGGGCTGTGGGTGTTCCAAGGCCATCCTGTTGCTCTTATGGCATTGCCCTGGTGTAAAGCGCTTTTTACTTGTAACTCCCTCCAGAAGTCATTTATGTTGAAACGTGGAGCTTTTCACACAAGATCAACTGAAACCCTCTTCAAGAAGTCTTAGTTCCAGTTAACTGAATAAATCCAATTGCCATTTCACAAGCTCTTCTCGGCCATTTCCTCCCCTTGGTCTTGGACAACATCCCTCACTCTTCCCCTGGCAGCCTTGGACTGGTCTGTCCCACTCAGTTCCCTCTGCTCATCCCAGAGAGTGGCTGGACTCCCCCCAGACCTTTTAAATCCAGGTCTTTCAAGCAAAACAGGAATATTTTCACATCAATCACATTTCAAAAAATTCAACATTTATGTAAAAACAGCTACTGAAGCTGCTGATTTTTGGGGTGGTGTGAACACAAAGAGGAGACAGGCAAAATTCTCAGGGATCACAAGGTTTTGGCAAGGCAGGGAATTGCTGCTCCACCAGCATGTGTGTGTTGGGAGGGGATCTCATGAAATGACATTGCATTTACCAAAAAAGCATCTTTAAGGCATAAAATCTTAGAATTACAGAATAGTTTTAATTGGAAGGGACTTTTAGAGCTCCATGCAATGAGCTGGGACATCTCCAGCCAGACCAGGCTGCTCTAATCCCCAATGTCCAGCCTGGCCTTGGACACTTCCAGGGATCCAGGGGCAGCCACAGCTGTTCTGGGCACCCTGTGCCAGGGCCTGCCCACCCTCCCAGGGAACAATTCCTGCCCAATATCCCATCCAGCCCTGCCCTCTGGCAGTGGGAAGCCATTCCCTGTGTCCTGTCCCTCCATCCCTTGTCCCAAGTCCCTCTTCAGCTCTTTGGAGCCCCTTTAGGCACCCCAGGTCTGAAAACTGGAAGGTGCTCTTGTGATATATCACAAGAATATCTGGGGGGAATATCTGCCATGCCAATCTTTCCCTCCACTCCTCATGTCTTTGTGTTGTTTCACCCTAAATAAAAGCCTATTTAAATAGCATCACTCTGTGTGTAGCATATCAAATAATGTGCCAAAATTCTTCACTTGATAATGACACAAATTGCTTTTCCTGGGCCTTAGACTTTGGTTGTCAAATCACTGCAAGGCAGTCTCCAACTTGTGATTAATTTTAGCCTCCATGTTCACACATTTTTGCTGCACTTATAAGATTTGTAGGAAACCTTGTGTTGAAGAGAGTAAGTGGATTCATTGAGAAGGTAAAGAAGAAAAAGTCATCTCCTTTGATTTCCTGCCCCCCCCAAAAGGCAAATTATCAACCCAGGAGGCTTAGTTTCGCTGTTGGAAGGGATTGCTTGTAATTTTTTGCTTTATGTTAGTTTGTTCAGGTCCCCTGGGAGCAACAGGTCCAGAGCCCAGAGCTCATATTGCAACAGTGCTGATGTTTTGTGCAGCTGGAAAAGCCTGAGCGTTGGAGGTGTTAATCTGATCTATCAGTATTGGTGTCCCACACCTCAGCCCCGGTGCAGGAAATTAAAGAGTGAGATCTGCAAGGGAACTATTTCATAATGCTTTAAACAAATGAACTCCTTAACATTTTCTGATCTCTGGGAGATTGTTTTGTTGGTGGCAGCGCTGTCTGCAGTGGGAAGCATTTGCTGGAGAAGCAGTGGCCTGGCAGTTGTGTCAGCCCCAGCCCAGAAAATCTGCACTGGGGACACTTACTTGAGCTTTATCATTACTGGATAAATTACTCAATCTTTCTCAATTTTCATTTGGGCTGAGTTTCATGGGAAGAACTGTCCCAAATCCAGGACTGCAGCTTGCTTTATGTGGAGAAATCACTCGCTTCACCCAGCCTTCCTCCCAGGTGTCACCAGGAGCATTTCACTGATGTGGGCAGTTCACAAATCAAGTAACCTCCTACATTTTCTCCCCTGCTTGGTTCAGAGGGGTTTGTGATGATACCTGACCATTAAAGCTCTTTGCTGGTTTATGCTATTTAGAATCTTGTCCCTTCCTTTTATGCCATTTCCAGGAGATTTCAATTCACTCTCCTGCCCTTTTGCCACCCTCTGAACCACAGAGGGGTGGAGGGAGACAGGCAGCCCTGAATCAGCAGGCTGCAGCTCTCTCCATGCCTGCAGAGGAATAAATGCAGCCTCTGCTCAGCGAGAGGCTCCAGACTAACACCTCCCCTTAATTCCTCAGTGCCCCCGAGAGAAAAAAGGTGTATAAAAAGGAAGCAGGAATTCCTCAAGGATAACGGTAATGTACCCTTCTCCACAAATTACCAGCAGACCTTTACAGGAGCTGATCACCTATAAAAAGCTTCGGAGGAGTCATTAGAGTCGTTGAGTTGCTGGGGGGTTTATGACTCCTGTTCCCCAGGCAGTGGTGGCTTGGTGCAAAACCACACAGGAGGGGCTGGGAGGTGGCTCAGGCACAGAGGGCACCCCTGGGGCAGTGGGAAGTTCACTGAATAAATCCAATTGCCATTTCACAAGCTCTTCTTGGCCATTTCCTCCCCTTGATCTTGGACAACATCCCTCACTCTTCCCCTGGCAGCCTTGGACTGGTCTGTCCCACTCAGTTCCCTCTGTTCATCTCAGAGAGTGGCTGGACTTCTCCCAGGCCTTTTTAATCCAGGTCTTTCAAGCAAAACAAGAATATTTTCACATCAATCACATTTCAAAAAATTCAACATTTATGTAAAAACAGCTACTGAAGCTGCTGATTTTGGGGGTGGTGTGAACACAAAGAGGACACAGGCAAAATTCTCAGGGATCACAAGGTTTTGTCAAGGCAGGGAATTGCTGCTCCACCAGCATGTGTGTGTTGGGAGGGGATCTCGTGAAATGACATTGCATTTACCACAAAAACATCTTTAAGGCATAAAATCTTCAAGATTTTATTTAATCTTTGTGGACCATTCTTGGGAGGAAATGGCCAAGAAGAGCTTGTGAAATGCTAATTGGATTTATTCAGTGAACTGGAACTGCCCCAAGGGAGAGGGATGGAGCTGTAGAGCCCCAAACATCCATGCCAGGAGATCTGAGGGACTCAGGAACTGCCTTCCCCCTCTGGAGCAGGAACGGGCTGAAAGCTGCCAGCAATGAGGAGTTCTTCCAAGTTTTTATCCCAAATCCATTGGGATTTGTTCTTCCTCCTCACATCCCTCCTGCTCAGCTATGTGTGTGGCTTGGGGCTGGTGCCTGCCAGACAATGTGTGTGACAAATGGTGGGGACCGTCTTGCCCCATCTCTGACTCCCTGACAGGGGGGTGCAGCCAGGTCAGGCTCTGCTCCCCAGGAACAAGGGAGGGGACAAGGGGAAATGACCTCAAGTTGCATCATGAGAGGTTTAGGTTGGATATGAGGGGAAATTTTTTCACTGGAAGGGTTGACAAATGCTGGATCAAGCTGCCCAGGGAAGGGGTGGAGTCACCATCTCTGCAAGTGTTCAAAAATCAAGTAGATGTGGCACTTGAGGATGTGGTTAAATGGGGACCTGGCAGTGCTGGGTTGTGGTTGGACTGCACACGAGAATGTGCCTGCAAAATTCCCAAATTCAGTCCAGTTTTGGATAGGATACCTTTAATTTGTATCTTCAAATCTTTGAATGTGAAAAGGGATTGTTCTGGGAATGAACTGATGGTTCTCCCCTTTTCCCGGCTCTTTGTGGAGGGGAGATATAAACTGATTTAAAAAATGAATATTTTAGGTAAACCAGAGCAGATATGTTGGACATAGTTGACCACTGCTATGCAATCAATGAAAACAAAACTAAAAATTCTGACTGAAAACAAGCTCTATGGCAGAATAGAGATTAAGTTTCTGTGTGTGTTCTGCAGAGGAATTACAAGTACTTTCCTTGCTGTTAGACTCCATTTTATTTCATATCTGTACTGCAGTGTAAAATACCTTAACTCAGGAATGATCTGTGTAAAGAATTCTTAAATTTGATAGTATTCTTGTAATTTGCCATCCAACACTTCTCTCTCTCTCTCTTTTTTTTTTTTTTTTTTTTTTTTTCCCAAGCAGGATCTTGCAGTGTCTATGCAGCTCCAATCTTTGTGTTCCTTTTTGGTTTCATTTGCTGGCAGGGAGATGTCACTGGTGTAAAAATATCACAAAATTAAATCATATGGAAAAATATAGTCCTATCAGGAAAGGTTAACAAACAATCTATGATCCCAAGCAGGTTTATCAGAGTTAATTTTTCTTCCAGTTACCAAGACAGAAGGAAATTCAAGTATTTCAAATAGAAAACAAATCTTCAAGTATAGTACACCCATAAAATCCTGAGCAAATGTTTACTGACTGCAACACCTGGAACAATTAGGATGCTGCAGTGGAGCAGGGGTTGATTTAAGAGGGGGAGCCTTGCAGATCTGTGCTGAGCACAATCCCCGTGTCCTCCAGAGCACACAGCAGCCCCAGCCTCCACTCCTCTGCTGCTCTTCTTGAGCTAATCTTGTACTTACCCATAATTGATGCTCTCCACTGAAGGGAATGGGATGGGAAGAGGTGGTGATTTAACAGCTGTGTTTGCTGCACTTATTTTGACTCATTTTTACTCCAGTGTGTGTGTCGAATATGGGTCAGAGCTTTCACTGCCCAGCAGTGCAAGGAAACCTGCATTCCATTAACGAAAGGTGTCCAAGTGGTGGCTTTTCGCCCATTTTTCTGGCCAGATGCATTAGGCAATTATTTATAAAAAACTATCTATATAAAAGTCATTATTCAAAGTTACTTTCAGATTCATGAGTCCAAAGAAAAACAAAATTGCAGCTTTCTCTGAGCTCCTTTGACATTTTTTTTTGTTTTTCTTGAAAGCACCTTGGCCAACAGGGAGGTGCCACGAGGAGGTTTGTGGCAGTGGAGGACAGGAGTGGCAGATGTCCCCTTTCAGCATCTTCCTTACGGGAATGGAGCACACACAGCCTTTCACAGCAGCAGCTCCTTAAATTCCTTGCTAGGTGTCAGCAGGTAGCTGGATGTGAAAATAAACCTCATCCAGTGACAATCAGTAAAAGAAAGGAAATTAAAACATTGTGTTTGTCCTACAAACCTGAGCCAAGCCATGCCAGGAGAGCAGAATGAACTGCTCTCAAAATATTCTGATCATAACTCTTTGTGTGTCTCTTGAACTGCTCATGGCACACCCTTCTTCCCCTTCCTTCAGGCAGCCTGGAGAAATTGGGATTTTCTCAGTGCTGTCAGCTCAGGTTTTGGAAGAACATCACAAAAAAAAGCCAATTTCACAGCTTAATTTGAGGATTCCTAAACTAAAGAAGAGCTTAATTTGAGGGTTCCTTGCCTGCATAATGTTCTGCCCTGTTTGGGAGATGATGTTACTTGACTAAGCCTCGCTCGGTGGGTAAGAGGTGAATCTGCACCAAACCCCAGATGGATCAGAGAATTAGAGACAAAAAACCCCAAAAGATCTTACAAGGGATTACAGCAACTGTGGTACAGGCAAGGTGAGGGTGGGGAAAGGACTAAGTCTGATAAAATTATTATGATTTTATAAATGGCTTTCAAAATTCCAAACGCCTTCTCAAGGATTGATTTTTCTGTCAAGACATTGGACAAGACTTAATAAATCATTATATTCATGGGAACCCTACAGTCAAACAAACCCTAATAGACATGTATATATGCATACATGAAATTTAAAGTAATTTTTAAAAAATGGTTTTCTTTATCCTATTGGTGGCAAACAATCTTGTTAAAGAAACCACTCAGGACAGTATTTTTTTTTTCCCCTGTGACCTCCATCATGTGCTTGGGAAAGGATATCACAGGTATTTTGGAGATACGATTTTGCATGCCAGACGTAAAATCTCCTGGCATAAAATCTGCACAAGATCAGACTGCATTGAATCCTTTCGGAAATTTAATCTTCCCCCAGCCTAACCTGTGCTTGGGAAAATTAGCTCTAACTAAGATACCAAAGACATTGGAAGGACTAATTAAATAAAACTTAGCAACACATTCTATATCTTAGGAGTATATTTTATATTTTTGTAGATATAGCTGAAATATTTAGAAGGAAAAAAAAGGCATAAGATATATGATAAAAACACTATTCCAATCAAAAAGTAAGTATTACTTAATTGCATTTATCTTACACTGTCAGCAGGCTTGTTATTGAGAAATTTGGCCAAGAAATAGCAGAAAATTTGTGAATCTCTTGTTTTTCCCACAGAATATTCCCAAGAATAATTCCTGGCCCATGAAATGTCTGTCTCTAGGGTGCACCAAGCAACTCGAAATTTAAGATGCACTGGTTAGTCTTGACTGGACATATGTTATATCAAATTGCTGATTCAGTGTCCTCTAACCAGGTCTGCAAAGTAAACTCTTGCCTTGACACAGGACCTAACTGTTTTCTCCATGGGAAGGAAGTGGGAGTAGAAAATCAAGAAGCCAGAGGAGGGAAACCAGAGCTGGAGCAAACCCTATTTGTGTTCAGGAGAATATACACATTTTTTTTTGGCTAGCTACTCAATTCCGTTCCACCATATTCCTCACAGAGGATTAGATTTTCTAGCTGATGACAGTATTTTTTTAGAAAACTAATGCCTTCAATGTATCCTCTCTGGAAGTCTTGCTTGGTCTAAATATCGATTGGGTTTTACTACCAGCCAAGGTCAGAAACTGAAGAGGTTCCTGCTGCAGCAAGCTGTATATTAATCTCAATATCAACTAAGCACCTAAACTGTTATTGGAATTTGATGATCAATCACATCTTTGAAAAGTACTTAGTATGACATTTGTTGGACTTCCATATTTCGTGTTATACAGTCACACCTGATGGTTCAATAACTGGAAAAATACCAGCAAAGGCTCTCTTCAGTTCTTTGTGCAGACAGGATCTGCCTCATAATTCACGTTTCTTGCTTTTACCCACATTAATAGGCATTACACACCATTAGAAGGTTTTCTTGCTGCTCACTTGCATTACATTGGAAAATACACCGCTGTTACACATATTTAGGCAGACAAACACATAAAACCTTCTTCCAGAAGAATATTTCTTAATTCCTCACCCTGCAGCCTTTCCATTTGGAAATGCCACCATTAAATTCAACTGCAGTGACTCAGCCTGTTCTTCTGCCACTAAATGGTTCTGTGGGAACGTGGGGGGGTATTTGCTCACCCTGGCCACAGTGAGGAATGGTTGTCACGGGTTTTATTTCTCTTCTGACTTCAACAAGTGCTGTAGAAGTAAAATGATACAATCACAGAATTATTTGGGTTTGAAGGCTCATCCTGTCCCACTCCTGCCCATGGGCAGGGACACCTTCCACTATCCCAGGTGGCTCCAAGCCCCATCCAACCTGGCCTTGGACATTTCCAGGGATGGGGCAACCACAGCTTCTCTCTTCAAAGCCCATCCTCCAAAACCTTTTAAATATTTATCAGTCCATTTCCTTCCTCACTTGTCTCCCAAGTTTCATTGAATTAAAATAAGAAAAGGTTTCCAAGAATGAAATCAACAGATGATACCCAAAAGTTCTCACAGCACAAGGCCAATGCTGTCACAAGAGTTTATACACATTTAGAGCAGTGGCTTGTGTCAGATCTGAAAACTACACCAGAATGCAGGAGCAGCTCTCAGCACACTCTTAACTTTTTTCTTTCCTCTGCCCATTCTTTATTAAATGGCAAGGCAGGGAAAAAAATCTCAGAATCCAGTAGATCATAAATAGCTTTAAAATTCATGGCTTGATTTAGCAGCCAAGCACAAACACGGTCCTCATTTTCTGTGGGGTTTGGGGTTTTTTTGTTGCTTTAATTATTTCCTTTTTTGTTTGTTTGTTTGAGGGGTTTTGTGTATTGTTTGCTTGTTTTATTTACTTGAACCAGTCTGGTATTTCTCTGTTTTAATTCCTAAGAAAGACGAGTAATGAGACTAATGCAGAGGCTTTGCTTATTTTAAGCATCATCTGCAATGACATCATTAAAAAAAAAAAAATCAGCATCACTACAACTGCAAGGACCTTCCAATTTTCAAGCACATAAAACGTGATAAGTGAACTTCTTCCTCCTGAAATATGCATTGCACCCTCTGAATGAGGTGGAAAGAAAGCAGAAAGGATGGATTTATCAGGCATCAAGTTCAGCCATCCAAATGTTGCCAAGCTCGTTTTTGTTGCTGGCTGTGGGTAATTCTGAGATGGTTTGTAAATTTAATTGACCATGTATGAAGTGTGCACAGGCCATGCACAATCAGCAGCCTTGCCAAGATTAGCAGCTCCATTTCTTAGCTAAGCAGGTCTAATGTGCTTTATTGGAAGCAAAATACACCCTGAGGCATTTTAAACACAGCAGCCAGGTAGGATGAGACTGACTGCAGTGAATATGTTTTGGAGTAGGTCAGAAATTAAAGTGATTTGGGGCTGCCAGTCACACCAGTCAAACTCTGGGGGAAATGACCTAACTGAGGTGTCTGTTGTTGGTACCTCAGTGCCTCAGGAGAGGGACAAGGATTGTCCTGGGATATTTGCTGTTGGTGGGCAGGTATTTACATTAAGGTAATGCTATAAATCAAGGCCTAGAACCTCCTGCCAGTGGCTTCTTTTATAATTTGTGGCTGTTGTAATTTACCTGGCTCGTTAAACGATGTTATACAGCAACACAGTCTATATCTGACATTTAGAGCATCTCAAGTCTTATAATCAGATCACTTTAATCCACAGGCATTTATGTAGGATTCCTTAAACATAGGCAGGAATTAGAAGAGGAAGAGAAAAAACCCAGAGATTTTAGATTTTTTTTAAAATTCATTCTTTGCTCTGTTCACAGTGTGAAGAGGTGTTAACCTGGTGGCTTTCTGCTGGCAAAAATTTTGGGAGCTATGCATTGTAAAGTCTAGATAAAACCCAAAATGGCACTCAGAAATAAGGTCTGTGATTATTATATAAATCTTTCTGATTGGTGCAATGCAAATCTTTCCTCATCTTCTCTTGTGCTTGTTTTGCTTGGGATATTTGATCTTTTTTTTTCCGTTTTATATATTTACCACTTTTCTGTAAACTCCTATTCCAAAGATTTATGTCAGAGAGGCAATTTTCTTCCCAACAAGAGACTTATCTTTTTAGTCACCAAAGCAGGTCCCCAGAATATAGCTTATTGCAGCAGCACCGAAGAATAAGTCAAGAGTTATCACCAAGTATAGCCAATTCAAAAAGAAAAAAAAAAAATTTTTCACCTTGAATTATTTTTCAGTTCCAAATCCAGTTTCTGAGTTACAGTTATGAGACTCCCAGCTCTAGGCTCAGTTCTAACTAAAAAATTTCAAGAAATTATAGAACTATTGTGTTGAAAACTCTTTCAGAAATTAAAGGAAAACATACAGCCTTTGAACTGATGCCTTGGAAATGCACCTTGTAGCCCTCATAAAATGGGTCTCACATGAAATGTTAGCTCAAACTCCCACAAATACTCAAATCACTCTTTGTTTGTTGCTGACCTGTATCTTTTAAGCTTAACCCACGCTTGCAAAAGCCCAAAGGAGTTGTATTTGGAGTCTGGTGGTTCATGTACCTTTCTCCCCTAAATCAACAAAACCAATCTTCAAATAGGAGAGACTGCACCACTTTTGCTTTCACTAAATAGAGATTACTGTGCAATAGAAAATGATAACTTTATTTCACAAGGCATTGAAGGTTGGCCAGGTGGGTTTGTTCATCCCTCTGGCTCACTGGTGGGGGATGGTTTGGGTGATGTTGGGACACAGCTGCAGAGCACTTTGAGGTGCCAGGTATGGATTTTGCTAAATGTTTTCTCAACCAGGTGAACAGATTGACACAATTGCTGTAACATTTGATAATAAATAACTAAATAACTAAATTTCCAGACACAATCACGACTCTGAATAGCCCTGGTGGCTGATGGAATTAGGAAAGGAAACTTGAACCCATCTTTGGAGAGGAAAGGGCCTGGCTCCCAGGTTTCAGTGGAAGGCAGGGAGATCCCAAAGGGATCCTGCTGGGCACTGTGCCCCTGAGCAGTGCCTGTGGCAGGTGTGGAGCACAGGGAGCTCTGCCAAGGGCTGGGGAAGCTCAGGTAACCCTACCCCTGCCATGGAGTGCTGTGGAGCAGCAAGAACAGGAGTGCCAGCCCATAGCTCCACTGCAAAACAAACCTTAGGAAGGAATGGCTTTGGGGAAAGGGATGGTATCCAAGCAGAATTTAGAATATTAACTGCAGAGATAATGGGAAAGATTCCATAGATGTCACACATGTGAGCAAGACTCTGGAAGCATTAATGACAGTATCAGTTTGCAAGAGCAGCCACCTACAGTCTGAGAGATGTCATCAGACATTAAGTCAAATAATTAGGTCCAAAAATTAAGCCTGGGTGACTCTGCTGTGGAAATTCTATAATGCTTTGCTCACTGTTTTGAGCAGACAGCACAATCTTCATTCTACATTTGAAGTCTGGAAAATTCTTAGGGATTTCAATAGAAAACACATTTTCATGTGCCTGAGGCAGCACCTTAACATCAATTGGCATTCAAGGTGGAGTTCATTCATACCTACAGAGTCAGCAGGAGATCTCTGAGTCATTTAAATCCAAATGAAGCTCTACCTTAAGCACTTTGACATGACCTGAGTGATGCAAAGGCCCTGTGGTCTTTCTGCTTGTAAATTTCACACTCTGTGAAATTATGATTATGACTGTTGTTATTGTTAAAGTCTACTTAGGAAAGCTAAAGCAAACAACCCATGCAGATAATACTAAAGCAATGAGAAATGGAAAGTCCTAACACTCTGAAGAGTTACACAGTGGAGTGGCTGTACAAACCCTCATTCTGCCCTACAAAAGGATGCACTGGATGACCTGCAGGTCCACCCTGATCCCGCCACCAGCACCTTCTTGAGTGAACTTTTATTTCATAAATCCCTGATGTACCAGGCACCAGGCGTTAGCCAGGCATGTTTATCTCTGTTTTTTTCCTTTCTCTAATACCATATATTTATTAATTATTCCCAATCTCTTTTGAGTGCTTCCTGGGTCAGAAGTGGCAGCATCCTGCAGATGAGGAGATGGCATTGTAGCATTTTCCACACCTCACTCATAAAGTCATCTACTTTTTTCTGCTTTGTTGAATAAATGTGCATCACCAAGGACATGTTTCTTCCTCTAAACTCTTTCTCCTGATTCAAAAATGCTCTGTTAACTTCCTTGTCAAGCTCTTGTGAAGCATTACAGTTTCTTTCAAAATGCACATGTGCTTTTGTCTTTTGTACTGATAAAACACTTCTAGAAATGCAGTACTCTTTAGTTTTAAGAGTCTAGGGACATATTTTCTGCCTTTCTGCCTTTCTGTCTTCATGGATTCTTTGTATGTTATCAATGTAAATCGCAGATAAAGGGTATCCAAAAACTAATGCTGATTTTAAGTGTAGGAGCAATTTTTGTGGGTCATAGATTTAGTATTAAGCATTCCCTTTAACCATCCCTCAGTTTTGGTGTCTATATGCACTCAAGACCAGGACTGATTCTCCCTCTCTTCCCCCACTTTTTTCCCTCCCCCTTCCATTTTTCTTAATAATCTGAAAGTTATGTCATGGAGACAAGGACAGCTGATGTTCACATTTGATCAAAAACTGGGCTTCTTCTGTAAATAAGATAAAATCTTGTTTATTTGATAGGTACAGATTCTCCTATGTGGGTGTATTCATTTTTTCTGTGGACATCCCCTCTGAATAGCAAAAAGTTGCTGCAACCAGCCTGGTCTTCATGGGCAGAGGTTGAATTATACACAGGAATAATCCAGCAGCTTCTGAAAAAAATTCGGATTTTGGGTGATTGTGTCCATTGCTCCATCAAATCAGTGGGTGGTTGTTCTTCAGTGGAGATGGGAGACAACAGCAAAAACCAGACCTGTCTTGAATTTCAGAGACACTGGGAAAAGCTTTGATATCGCCTTTTTTCAGATCTCACTGTTGGCATTCTGGTTTAGACCTTGTCCTTTAGTTTTCCCTATGCCATGACAGGAAAAATGGGAGTGGTTTTAAACTGACAGAGGGCATATTTTTGGATATTAGAAATTCTTCCCTATGAGGGTGAGGAGGGCCTGGCACAGGGGGCCCAGAGAAGCTATGGCTGCCCCTGGATCCCTGGAAGTGTCCAAGGCCAGGTTGGATGTTGGGGCTTGGAGCAACCTGGGTTGATGGGACATGGGGCACAATGTGCAGTGCTTGCTGCAAGCAGTGTTTTCCTTCCTTCTCTTAACCTCACCTCACTTTTAGTTCTCATTCTGTAAGAGTAAAATAAATGCAATGTAACCTACATCAACAGGCCTAGAAAATCAAAGGCATTTTTAGCAATGGCAAAAAAAAAAATTGAATAACTTCAGGTGATGCTTATGGTTCCTAAAAATGCAAGTATCAACTGGTAAGTTTTTTGAAAATTGAATATAAAATCATAGAAAAATGCTTTATTTGATTCTCTGTTTATGGGAAATTCATTTTATTTGACTTTTTTATTTGTAATATCAACTATATTGCAGAGCAGAGTTTCTAGGTGCTCCCTTATGGTACCATTCTTCTAAATTATTAATGCCGTACTGTTGATATATTGTCAGCCTTGTACATACATTCTATGAAAATGAGTTTTACAGTAGGCTGGGATTTATAACAAAGCTTGACATATGCAGCTAATTCACCTAGACAGTCTTGTCAGTTTTAGGTTCATAAATAATTGATACTCAGGGCTTGGAGTTCAGCTACTGTTAGTGCTCCAGCTGTTAAATTTCAGCAGCATAATGGATGAATATTTGTTTATAATTTCTGTACATGGACCTGATGTCAGATCCCCGGTCTCATTTACATAGGTAGATTGAGATGTTGGAAGTGTAATGAGCATATGAAGATGATGAATTGTTTTCCTCAGTGCTGGTGCGTTTCTGTAAATGTTTGATTAGTTTTGAATGGATTACTGTTAGATTATCTGGTTCAGGGGTTAAAGTGAGCAGCTCTTTGCTCCCAAAGCTTTCGTGATCCCTTGCTGACAGATTTTAAAATTCATACAGTGATATTAGTGCTGCAAAAGCGAGGGGTATTCTTTGCAACAGATGTTTAGTAATTAAACATACGGTTTCCCTGTTTGGAAGTTGCCTGGGAAATTTAAATCAGAATGATTTGTTTACCGTAGTTTGAGGGAATTACAGTTTCTAAAAAAATAATATACTTTTGCCCCTAAAGTGCTGGAGTTTTCCCCCCAACGACACTAATTAAAAATGAGCAAAACACACACATACCCTCCCAATAATTCAGCTGCTTAACGCCTTGGCCGACAGATGCAAACCCGTTAAAAACAGAGGCTCTTCTCGTTTCCTCCTCCCAGAAATTAACGAGCAATATTCAGAAAAACATTTTCAATTGGACATCCCAAGCAGAGATGCTGAAGCAAACCAGATTTCCAACCATACCTTCCTACTGGAGCCCAGCTGGGAGAAGCCGTGGGATTACACATGATTCCCGATGACGTAAAGGGTGCGAGCGAGGAGGGGGAGTTCAGTAAGGAAATGACATTGGAGAAACTCGGGGTCAATTAAAATATGTTCCCTCATCTGTTGGGACTTGGCGTGTGCCACACAGATAAAGGGGCGGGGAGCAGAAAACGTGGGGAGTAGGCTGGGTTTGGCTCACTGGGTTTTTATGTAAAGATGGGAGGAAGAGGAGAGGGTCATCCCATCTCCCACATGCTTCTCCCAGCCCTGGTGACACAGGGAATGGAGGTGGAAACTGAGCTATGGAGGGAAAACCCTGCACCGCCTCCTCTGACCCTGCTCGCTCAAACACAACCCTTTATATTCCTGCCTTTCTTGCACTCCCTCCCATCCGGCAGCCCTTGGACAAGCAGGTCTGGGGGAGCAGCTCCTTAATGAGAAGATTTAGTGGCCACAGCTCCACCGAGCCTCGCCCGCCACCGCGTCCTGCCAGCCCCGCGTGGCTCCCCTGGCTTGTCTGGCAATCATGTTAGTGATTATATGGGTAATGAAACACGTGCTCTTTTTGTCTGTGCCTCTGATTAATCTGCTTTCTATTTAGCCGTGATTTATGGCGCTCAACTGTTGAGGTGAGCGCTGGCCCATCAGTCCCGTGGCCTATTACGGGCGCCGCGGCGGCGAAATGCCTGCGAGGCTTGAACTGTTTCTTGACAGCCAGGCTTCCCGCTACATTCCCTCCAATCTGTTTTGCTTCCTGGTGTGACCTTTCATACAGTAAAATACATTAGTTGAATAGCACAGTCTCATTAAAAGAGTGAATTAACCGAAGAGTCTTTTTAACTAAATGACAGCCAAAGGACTGAGTGCTAATAGCCACGGGCAGTTAGAAACTTAACTCATGAATCAGGCTGTTAATACTGCTCGCTGCCTGAAGCGCTAAGGGCACCACACTCTCTGCTTGCTCTCATAAGAAGAAAAGCTCATTACTTTCCTCCTGATGGGAGAGAAAGAGTGAGCGAGCAATAATAAAGCTTGAATTTTTCAATACTGTTAAAAATGGGGCTGACAGATTGCCGACAATAGGAGCAACGGGCTAGACACTGCAAAGAGAGCCACTGAATTAGCAATACCATATATCATACGATCTAATTAAATCAACCCCAAGAATGAAATTAGTTTTCTGTGAGTGAAATGGCCTTTGAAAGAGCGCTATTAAATGAACTGTAGAGCATTAATTAAATAATTCACAGTGAGGGATTTTGCATTTATACAAAAATTGTGCACTTAATTGTCCATGCTGTATTACAGATTTGGCCTTATGTTAACAATGTGTCTAAAGCACACTTATTGGAGCATATCAGGAACAGCTTAACATAAATGCAGCTTATAAAGTTTTAAGAATGACCGAAGAAACTGGAGAAAAGCGGTAACAATGGTAAGAAAAATACACCCAGAGTCAACCACTTTTTCACATTAATCCCGTGCATGTGTAACAACTTGTTACGTTTTTTTCCCCAGTGGAATGACATTAGGACTTCTGAGTTTTAATTAAACAAAAACTGCAACTTCTCCTGATTTAGCAAAAAGAAGCACCTTTAAATTGCCTCAAAATAACATATGCATGAAAATAGCTGAGGAAAACAGATATTCTGCTTTGGAAGAAGAAAATACAAAGTCTTTGGTTTTCAGTAAGACAAACAATAAAAAAAACAAATAAGGGCCATGAAATCAATCTAATTTTTTATTTTGCATCTCTGTCACACCATAACTTCAATTGAGAAATATACCATTTTGAAACCAAAACCTTTGATTTGGAAACCATGAAAATGATTTTTTTTTTTTAATTTGCCGCTTGGTTGCCAAGAGGTTGAAATTAAAAAACTTGATGATGTTTTTGTCCCTTCAAATCCTGATGTTTTCATACACATATTATGGCTTGGCAATAACATTATGCTCAATGTTTTTTAATGTGTGTCTGTATTAAATACACTATTATGAACATTCATAGCTTTTTCCCCGCTTCTTTTTATTTTCATGTAAATTTGTGATGTTACTTTAAAATGTGAAAATATCTACCTTTCCATTTGGATAGTCGCAAAAAAATTTAAGAATGTGTAGATTATTGGTATTTTAAGATGTTAGTCTGTATTCTTGTTCTTTTTCATCCTTGCAAAAATAAAAAATACAAATAGAGAGGCAGTATGTGCTATATATTGAAATTTTTTTAAAATATATATATCACCAGGGTATACTTTTCCCAGTGCTTACAGAACCAGGCTTACATCACTAAATAGTATATTTACTTACATTTATTCATGTGCTACTGTGTTGTCCTTTTTAATTTTGATTTTGATTTCTAAAAAGAGCAAATGAAAGCCTCTAATGCTCCAAATGGCAGCCACTTCAAAATTGTGTGGGTAAATGAAAATATTCTTCAGTTATAATGAGATTCAATCAAATTAACTCCCTAAATTAAAACACAAGAAGCTAGGAGTGTTATCTACATATTCTCTGTCTTCTTACCAGCCTCAGATTTTATCAGTTGCTTCCTCAATCTGAAAAACATTGTGTTTCAGTAGTCATTTACTAATAGCCTAAGTTTGAAGATGGCAAGAAAACTGTGATAGTCAGTGAAGCTGTGGAAGGCAGCATCTGCACCTGGCCACCAATTTTACACAGAAGATGGAGGTGATTGAGTTGGATGACTAATAATATTTTATAGCATGTTCCTGTGTTTGGTTCCACTCTGAGACCAAATCTCTGAGAAGGATGAGGTGTAACAGGACGTGGAAGTTGGATTTAGGGCACGTGAGTGCTCACAGTCTGACACAGAGCTGTCAGAAGGAGATTGCCTAAGAGAAAGTGGGATTAAATGGACTGACAGCTTGCTGACTATCAGTATTGTGTGGTGCCATTCAGGCAATGTGCTGGTGGAAATGGTTTGAGCATCTGTGAAAACAGAAGTTTCTGCCTCTGTCATCTCTGTGAGGCGAAAGACAGAACCAGCCCATCCCAATTCCAAGGGGTCTTCATCCTGTAGGCCAATCCTCATGGTGACTATCCATGGGCTGCTTGGCCATGAGATCCAAAGAAGGAGCTGGGGAAGGGTCTGGAGCACCAGGAGCAGCTGAGGGAGGGCTGAGCCTGCAGAACAGGAGTCTCAGAGGGCTCACAGCCATCTCTTGCTTGGATTGTATTAAGAACTCACATCCTGAATTGTGGCAGCAGCAGGCACTGCAGCTGTGAATTGGTTCTGCCCAGTGAAGTCAAAGGGACCTGAGCTGACAGGGACATGCCCTCTCAGAGGTACAGAGGAGCTGTAGACATCCTAAATTGTTTCATCAGGCTTAATCTCAAATTTACACAAGGATGCACAATTTCTTGTGCTGCACCAGCTCATGCTGAGTAGTCTTTCACTGAAAATATTTTCTTAAATGACACTGAAAGGCTCCAATGACAAATCATTGTAGTTTCATATTTCCATTTATTTTATTCTGAGATTTGGTGCTGATATAAAACCACCGTGAACCTGTTAATGATATTTCATGTGCAGTAATGTCAAACTATTCAATCAGTCGCATCATTACCTTTCATATTAAGCATATTTAGTTTATTCAGTTGTAACAAAGCATTTCAAGCACTAAAGGTCTTCTTTCCCAAAAGTATTCACTCATTTCAATTCCATTTCATATCATCTCTAAAAATGTGTATTTTGTCTTGACTTTAGATGAAAGCCAAAGGAACAAATGCTTTATTACCTAGCTGAGAAAACCTGAAGATTTATTCCTCAAAATAGGCAACTGAAAATATTTGGGCTGTTTCATTGTAAAGCTAACAGAAGGCTGAAGTTTTCAGGTAGTTCCTATAGAAATTTCACAAAGGCTTGGAAGGGTTGGAGGCATTTATAGAATTGGTGGAAATGCCAATTAGATGTCTGGATCTCCCTGTAGGCAAGGCAAGATGTAGTTTCCTGTTGGGAAATGACACTGCACTTGATCTTAGTGAAGCGATTGAGAAGCACAGAATTAACTTATATATCCATATATACATGTCCAGCAAGCTGCTGCAACTTACTTGGGGTTGTGGAACTTACAGGGGGTTCTTTTGGCACAGAAAAGAACAAAACCCTTTTTTTGTAAAAGTGTGTTTTGAAGTGGCTTTACAGGTTTGGGTATAAAGTAAGGGAACAACAACATCTGGAACTTTGAACTTTAATTATGATTATTATAAATCTACATACGATTACAATTATAAAGATTGGTAAATCCAAAATCCACTAACACCTGTAACACACTAGAAATTGAAACAAAAGTAAGGCACAATAAACAGCAAGAAAGTTCTGGACAAAGAAGTTTGATTGATTCTCAGACAAGTTCCTGACTTCCTGTGGTTCCTCTAAATTTAAGTCTCTTGGGCTGTGCCTCCTGCCTCAGGGGAGCAGAGACAGAATTGGCATTGCACACCTTTATTGCTGCTCCTGCTTAATATCAACATCCAGGACAGTCATCACTCAAACCAAAATGAAGTTCCAGAAGATTTTGGTACAAGTGAAAAAGCCAGAGTTTTATGGCTGTGTGCCTCACCTCCTGCATTATCTATAAACTATTCCTTGTTGGAAATGAACTTCTAGTCAGCATGGCAGAGGACCAGTGTGTTATATATCAATGTATAATGTAAGAATGTGTCATTCAATACACTGCAAAACTTGCTATTAAGAATTAATCATTCTCCTCCTTGAGCAGTCTCTTCAATGCATCCAAAAAATTTTCCATTTCTGAACATATTCCCAGTCAGGAAAGTCATCTACTCTCGTAGGGTGTGGGTCAGAAGAAAACGAATTACGGGATTTCAATACCAAGTTTAGCAACAGCAGAGTTTAGAAACAGCTTTTTCCACTTGACAACTTTGAAGACCTCTACCAGTGCTCCATTTTGCCTGGAATTCAGATGGAAGTAGGACATGCTCCTCAAGGCAGAGTGTGGAGGCTGGGACAGTTTCTGCAGTCCACAGAACTCCTATTTTTTCCTGTTTTACACCCACTGGCTTAGGGATATCACAAGGCACATCACAGCCAACTTTTCTTAGTGCTTTTTCATGATGATGTTTTTTTGCCTACTGTCCTCCTGACCCTGCTGGTCCTCTCCTTCTTCGCAGCCTTCTGCAGGGAGGAATGCCAGAAGGTCACTACCAAATGCAGCTCACCACCTTGTATTTAATTTAAACAGATTCACCAGTTTAAAGATGTGCAGATGTCCACTGCTTTCCTCAGGAGCTTCTGTGTCCTGCTTAAGGAATTTAGTGACACAGGTCTGTGAAAATAAAAAAGCAGGGAAAACATGTCCTGCAGGCTCTCAGGAAGAAGCAGGATGTTTGAAGCTGAAATATGGGAATGGATGTGCATCTGGGCCATCTGCCAGTCCCCATAGCCAGGAAAGAGCTCATTTGGAGAGGATCTGAGCCACATGGAACAGCCAATGTCCTGTGGCAATCATTAAGCAGCCAAATGTCTGCTTGGGTTCCCTGGGAGAGATGAAAATAAAAATCAATAGGTGTATGATGAGATTGTTTAGAAAATCTGACTTTAAGGTACTTGTGCTTCTTGATTGGGTGCATTTAATGTAAAAACCCACAGATCTTAGGACATCTCTTCCTCAGGTGTCCCAGGTGATTCCATCTCAGACAATAATCACCTATGAATAAATGACTTGACAAAGGCCCCTCTGCCCATCGAGCTTTCTCAACCAATAATTTTTATCACTTTCCATCAATGTTTGGACTCTTTGAGGAATCCAGCCTGTAACAAATGTGTCATGGGTGCTCTAACAAGAAAAGAACAGATGCAAGTTTAGTGAATATTGAGTTTTAAACTCATCCCACGGTGATTTGTGGCTGTGTCACTGCAAATATTTTTCAATGTCATTGCCTAAGCCCTGGCTGTCACTAACATGGTCAGCTGGGGAATAGAAGGCCTAACACTCTGATCTCGGTATTAATGGGAGCTGTTGAGAGTGGCAAAGGTGATAAAGTATTGTTTAGTTATTGGTGCCATACTTTTGCTGCAGGACATTATTATAAAACGTTGTGGTTTTTGTCAGATTTCAATCACCTCTCCAATAGTGTATTTAGAAACTTACTACAAAAAATATCTTTGAGAGGGGTTTCTTTTGTCTCTTTTATTTGGTTTCTCTGTTTATAATCTGCAACTAGAACTAAGTAAACTTAACATCTTAAAGGAAATAAAAGGATTTCAGACTGTCTCTGAAGTCCAGTTTATTTTCATTTTGGTTGTACTTATTTTTATGCAAATATTTTAGATTGAATGCTTAACTCAAACTGGGGAAAAAAAATGAATCCCTCTGATCTGGGACAGATTGGCAGCTACTAAAGGCAATATAGTTCAGCTCCTATTCCAGACCTCTGCATATCTGGTAGTCTATCCTTCCTCCTGCTGTGCATGTATATTTTATACTAATGTTAATGGAAGCTATGTGTGGATATTCAGCAGAGAGAGCACACCCCATTTGGTAGGTAAATTTATTGTCGCTCTTTTTCATTATTCCCCAGACCAGTACAAGGAGAAATAGAGATATAAGATTTATAAAGCTCCTACAATATCCTGTTTTGCCAAATTGTGTTCCAGCAAGGGCATGACAGGATTACTTGCCTCACCCTTGACACCAGAGGAGCACAAATTAATGACTCATTGTCACTGTCATTAAGAGTAGCCTTGCATGTTTTTTAAGTTATAATTTAAAGCACCTGAAACCCGAGCTTTTATTGATGGCCAAGATTGCTCCGCTTTAAACCTTTTGATGAATACATTCACTGTTACTTTAAATGAGGCACAGTCCCTCTTTATAAAAAAAAAAAAAAAAAGATATAAAATTAGATTATGAGAGTTTATATAGCTTTTAAATATCAAGCTGTCAGGGCTTGTGCAGGTAGAAATATTATAATCAAAGAATGGTGAAGAAAGAGTTTATATTAGAGGGAGGATTTTTGAGTAAATTCATACCAAGTAGAATATAATGGAGATAGGTTTTTTGCCAGTGCTTTGGCTCTGCTGACCTCCATTTGCAGCAGAGATTAGCCTGATAAAGCCGACACAACCTCAATAAAACACTAACAATGGAAAGAAGTAAATAGAAATCATATTAAGCAGCAGCAATATTGCATGAATTGAAACAAAAATTTAGGTATAATAGCCTTGGTGGGTTTTAATATTGTTCCCAATCGCATCACAATATGAATCATATCATGGTGATTCTAAATAACATTTATCATCTTTAAATCTTCTCTCCTAGAAGATGACTCACATTATTTGAGAGGGTTTTTTTGAAGAGTTCATACATAATTAAATGTGCTGGAAGCAAAGGGTACAAAATGCCTTGAGAAACAGCAACTTTTTGTTATATGTTCAATTAAATGCAACAATTACATATTTATTGTTATTTTGCTACCTTGCAGAAGTTAAATGAATAGAATAATGGAAAGGTATTGCAGGACAGAACTCAAATAAATCCAGATGGGAAATTTTATTCAGTTTTCAATTACTGTAGCATTGCTAAATTCTGAGCACAATCTGTAGACCATGACAAAATGGAAAGATTGGTCAAAAATGCATTTATGGGGGATTAGAGGCTAAATATAACAGAAAGATGGGTCAATTCATTTTGTCAGAAAATTATCTGTCCAAGGGACTATATCTTCATTTACAAGGAAAAAGTTCAATCCATCACATGGATGGACTTTGCTTTTCAGGGAACTCTGGGGTTCAGATTGCAGGGGTCCTCTCCTCAGTGCACCAGGACAGGCTTGAAATGGTCATGGAAGGCTCCAGACTCAAAGGGGAGAGGTAGGAGATAATGTCAAATCTCAAAATTTTCACCATCCTGGCTCCAAAGTGGTGATGGTGGTGACACGTGTTCACTCCCACTCATGTGGAAAGATCCCATTGCTGGGAAGACACAAAGAAATCAGTGTCTCCCTGAATAAAGGAGAGCTCTTTATTCACCCACAGAGCCACCCAGGAGGACTTTAATGCCAATGTTGACCTTGAGGGCAAGTTCTTGGAAGTGAAGCAGGAGTTTGAGCTGTTTGAGGGTGTCTGAGCCAGGGCCTTTCAGACAGGATGCCCAGGAAATCCCTTTCCTCCCTTGCCCCCTGGGAAACACCTTGCACAGGAGCCTGACTGCAAGGCAGACG